>NC_133619.1:337270619-337478119 GCF_048593235.1 Sminthopsis crassicaudata | reverse complement strand
CAGAAATAATGTAAGAGAAACCGACAGAGAACAGAGAGACAGAAAGAGACAGAGACAGAGGGAGGGAGGGAAGGAGGGAGGAAAGGAGAGGGGGAGGGAGGAAGAAAGGGAGAGAAGGGGGAGGGAGAGGGAGAGAGAGAGGAAGAGGGAGAGGGAGAGAGAGAGGAAGAGGGAGAGGGAGAGGGAGACCACCCTCTGCAGTTATTTGGGCAGCTATTGTTATCTTCACTTTGTAGATGAGAAAGCCAAGATGTGAAAAGTGTTGGTGATTTGTCCATGAGATAGTGAGAGACAAAGGTAGGTGGTCCTGGAATCAGGAAGACCTCGGTTCAAATGTGGCCTCAGACAATGACTAGCTGTGTGACCCTGGGTAAGTCACTTCACCTTGTGTGCCTCCGTTTCCTCATCTATAAAATGCTCCGAAGAAGGAAATGGCAAAATGCTCCAGTATCTTTATCAAGAAAACACCAAGTGGGGTCATGAAGACTTGGATACGTTATTATTGGTATAACCAGATGTTATACCTATGTTCTGTTCTCTACACCAAGATGCCAAAGCCTTTTTCTATCCAGAATGACCAATGGCTCTATTTGAGATAGGAATATGATTCCCTCAAGGACAGGTTTTTTGTTTTTTGTTTTTTGTTTTTCCTCAGCTCCCACTAACTATTCTTTGCACACAATTTTATAAGTAGCCTCCAGATGAGATAAATCATGATGAACAAACTCAGCTGAAATAACAGAGATTTAATCTGTTTGTATGAAATCCAGAAGCATAAACTAAATAGGAGTTCATCCTCTCAAGATATGCACATAGACACATTCCCCCAAAGCTGAAGCAGATAAAAGATCTCAGCTGAAGCCTCAGAAAGGGCTGAGCCAACTGCTGCCTTCTCTGACTTCAGCGCTAACAGAGAAAACTCACAATGTAGAAGGATTGTCAGAAACCATCCAATCCAGCGCTTTGTTTTACTAATAAAAAACCATGAGCAGATAGGAGGAAGCATTTGATCAGAGGAGAACATTTGACTCTACTGATTTCTCTTTCCATTGGACTGCTAACCTGGGCAAGAAATGACAGAGTCCCCCACATCTGCAAGATTGAGGTAAAAACTGGCTTCCTGATATAACCTAGTAAATAAACACAAAAAGTTTACCAATTCCCCAGAATTCCCATTCTTCCCTCTATCAGGAACCAAAATAGCCAATCAATTAACAAATATTTATTAAACACCCACCATGTGGCAGTCACTGTTAGGTGTTGGGAATACAATATTATAAGTGAATTAAATCCTTGCCCTCAAGCTGCTTACATTCTATTGCACTAAACTTGCTATTATAAAGTTGGCAATCATGCAACAATTTTACATGTATCATCAAAATCCACGTATGACTTAAAACCAAAATTCTACCAATATTATTTACACCATTTTACAGATATGGAAATTGAAGCTATGATACATATTTTTCTGATTCCCATATTGCTTCCCCTACCCTCACACTAAAAAAAACGAAAAACCAAAACAAAGCAAAACAACTCTTATAACACAATTCTTGTAAAGTCAGAGATAGGATTCAAAGCCAGGTTTCCAGTCTCCTATCCAAAGACAATTCTCAGCTCATCATGTCGCCTCCTTTTCTTCAAGGATTTATTCTTTTCACTCACCTAGAAGCTGGAAGAAGAAAAAAAGAGACAAACAGATTGAGAGATTGAGGGGAAAGAGAAAGGGGGATGGGTGCAGAAAGAGAAAGAGCTTTATAGTTTGAGTGAAGATGGCACAGATGTGCATGATTTTTCATTGTCTCCTGTTGTTTGACAGGGTTTTGTTTTGACAAAATCTTCTAGAAAAACAATCATTTGCTGAAAACAGTTTAAGGGAAAACTAGAGCTAGGTCAAGGGCTGACCCTCTTAAAAAAAAAAAAAAAATAGATGAACTAATTGGAAGGGCCTGGAAGTGGAGGATTAGAAAGAAAGGACCTGGAAGAGGAGGGGCCTCTCTGAACCAATATTTGTTGCCAAATATTGCTCAATTTATAAGTGACATAATGACAAAGAACCTCTGTCTGCCTAAATCAGCTCCCTCCTGCTGTTCTTATTCTCTGCCCCATGGTGGGGGCTTCCTGTCTTCTGGTCTGAAATGAATTAGCTGGGCAGATTTCCAGAGTGGCTATAATTCTAGGGCACCCACCACTAGCCACATGAAGAGTGTTGAGGAAAAAGGCAGTGTGCTTGTTAGTTAAACTCTCCTACCTTCCTATATCTGATGAGGGGGAAGAAGGATGAGGGAGAACGTATCAATCCTTCAGCAACACTTGCTCTATGTTCTAGCCATTGTGTTAGATACTAAAGATACAAAAAAATACAAAGAATAAAAACAAAAAATTATCCTTGACCTCAATGAGTAATAATACCTGGCAAGCATATAGCAGTATATCATACTACGGTCATTCTTGTATAAATAATTAGGGAAATGGAAAATATCTACAGTGTTCAGTCATGTCTGATTCTTCAGGACCTCATTTGGGGTTTTCTTAGCAAAGGTACTAGAGCGATTTGCCTTTTCCTTTTTTAGATCATTTTACAGATGAGGAAATTGAGGCAAACAGGGTTAAGTGACCAGCCCAGGATCATCTAGCTAAGAAGTATCTGAGGCCAGATTTCAACTCAGGAAGATGAGACTTCCTGGATCCAGGCCCAGTGCTCCATCCAATGTACTCCTTAGCTGCCCATATATATAGTAGATGGAAGGCAGTCTCAGAAGGAGAGGCAGAGGCCATTGGCAGCTGAGGGAACCAGGAAAGACCTCCTAAAAAATGGGATTCAAGCTGTCTTGAATGAAACCAGTGAAATAAAGAATTGGAGATGGGGTCAGAGTATCCCATTTATGGGGGAAGCCAGTACATAGGCCAAGGTGGAGTATCATGTAGGAAAAGCAGCAAGTATGCCAATATAACAGAATTGTAGAGTCCATGGAAGGAAGTAAAATAACATTCCTGGAAGGACAGGAAGGGGCCAGACAGGGAAATGCTTTCCATGCCAAACAGAACTTTATATTGGAGATATATATAAGAGATAATAGATATAGGAGATAATAGACTTTTTTGAATGTGAACAGGGAACAGGAGATAATCAGATCTATACTTTTAGAGGGGGAAAAATCACCTTGGTCACTGAATTGATTTGGGGAGAGAGATGAGTCAGGTTATCAACTAGAAGTTGAATGGCTCAGTCATTCTGACTACTATAAATACCCAATTAACTACAAAGGACATATGAAGATACTATCTGCATCCAGGGAAAGAACTGATAAATAGAAGTTTACCTTCACATATATATATATATATATTTCATGTGCCTATGTATATATGTGTCCAATGGTAGCCAAATGAGAGGGAAGAAAAAGAGGAGGAAAAGAAAAATTATATGATAGCTTTATTATATATTTAAAGTGAATAGCAAGATGTATATAATAGATTTGCAATGTCATGTACAACCAACTTTTTTTTTTTCCCCATTCTGTTGACTGGGAGCACTCATAATCCACACAGTTTAATCCCACAGAGATTAAGAATATAGCCTATCTGTGTAGCAGTGAGGACATACTGCCCTAACTAAATGAGGAAAATATATGAGGAAGTAATAGGAAATAAAACTGGCTGGTGTTTCTGTTTTAGGGGGAGTGGGGGGATTGGAGAGGTCATTAATGAATACAAGGTTTTCTTCAGGTTCTTTCCCATCTGTTATGAAAAAAATGAATATCCTTTCTCAGTTATTTCCTACTGAGAGCAGATAGGTACTCCTACTGAGAGCAAACAGATAGGTACTCCTACTGAGAGCAAACAGGTACTAAGCAAAAAGGTAGCTACTTAAACCATAAAGGAACACATTTGTCATTCTCTTTCCAAGGCTGTTGGGGACAAACTTTGGATTAGGAGACAACAGTTAAATACAGAAGAAGATTCCAAAGGTTAACATTTGTTCCAGAAGTTAATGATCAGCCCAATATTTTCCATACCCAAAGCCAACAGGAAACAGGGGGAGAGGTTTGTGAGCCCAGTAATGGAGTTGGCCCTGGAAGGCTTTCCAAGTGAATGAAGAGAGGTTGCTTTTCATAGTAAGCCCTCCTAAAGAATGCTAATACTCTGTCATGGCTTCTATGCAAGATGCCTACTAGAGTATAAGAAGGGTTGCTGGGTTCTAGGATAGACAGCAGCATTAAGGGTGAAAGACAAGACCAGATCATAGTTCAGGGACTTCTTAGTAGGGAGAACTTTAAGCAAAATTGTGAAATAGACTCCTAGTGTCAGAGTTGGAAAGGACTTTAGATCATTTCCTTTTTTTACACATTTAGTTTTACTTAATATTTAATTCAATAAATATTTCATCTTTTTGTGCTTCTTTATTTAACTTTTTTCAACTAACAAAAACCTATTTTTCATTCCTTTCTATCTCTCCACTGGGGAAGAAATCCCAAAATACTTGTAAAAATATGCATAATCAAACGCTATAAATTCTCATATTGGTCATAAAACTAAAGTCCATCATCTCTGTGAGGAGATGGACAATATGTTTCTTTATTAGTTATTTGGAATCCTATCTGATCATGATCTAAGTTCTCAAATCTTCTAAATGTATTTGTCTTTATAATGTTGTTAATTATATAAATTATTTTCCTGATTCTTATTACTTCACTTTTTATCACTATATATAAGTTTTCCCAGGTTACTCTGAAACTATCCTTTTTTATCATTTCTTACAGCATGATTGTATTCTATTGCATACCAATATCCTTGTTTGTTCAGCCATTTCCTAATCATTGGTTACTCTCTTAGTTTCCTGAGTTGTTTTTTTTTTTAACCACATAAAAGAGGGGATACATATGTTACATAAGCAAGCTTTCCTCCTTTCCTTGATCTCTTTAGGGGACATTCCTCTTATAGAGGAAAAGGCCTATGGAGGTGAAGTGATTTGTCTGACATAATGCAACCAGGTAGACCCAAGACCCCAAAGTCTTTTGACTCCTAGCCTACGTCTAAAATACAGCAGCCCTTCTTCCCCTATTATTTTTTAAATATCCTTTCCTTTCTAGCTTCCCACTTCTGCTTAAAACAAGACAAGCTATCCCCTTCAAAGTCCCCAATTCTTAAGTATCCTATAATCTGGATCTTTCCTAAAATCCTGGTCCTATCAAACTATTCTCCCAGTGCCTTATAAGGTAGCTGTCAGACTAAGGATGAATGGACTTTAAGAGTTAATACTGTATTTTCCAGACCAACAGAATGGCAAATGTAGAAATTTGACATCTCAGAGATGGGCCCTTGGTAAAAATATTTTTGTACCTCTCAAAAAAATACCACAAAATCAATCTTACAAGCAGGATGTGAAAATCTCACCATGTATTAGACATTATACAACTGAGAGTATAAAGACGTTGGTTTCCTCATGTATAAAACAAAGAAAGTTGGCTTAGTAATCCAAGGTGACTTCTATAATTCCTGATGAAATTTTCCTGCTCTGGAGATCAATAGATAGAAACTAACCCTTCTCTCCTTTAACATAGGTACTGTGATGGAGTACCTCATCACATCACACCTGGACTATTGCAGTGGCTTGCCTGTCTCAAGGCAGCCTAATCAGCATCCTCCAATTCATCAAAATAAAGCACAAGTCTATGTCACCACCAACCCCATTTAATAAATTCTGGTGGCTCCCAATTACCTCTAGGGTACAATTTAAAATTCTCTGTTTGATATTTAAAGCACTTCACTACCTAATTTCTCCCGACTTTTATAGTTTTCTTACATTTTACTCTCCTCTTCACACCATACATTCACCCTTTTACCCTGACCACTAATGATCACAAGAACAAACCCCAAATTCTCAAATAGTTTTAGAAAGAAATTTATTAGGTTATTTGGTAGAAGAGAGACAGAAAGGAGTTGTGGCTCTTCCTCCCCAGGTTCTGGAGAGTTGATATTACATAGGATCTTAACAAAGTTATTTACAAAAGGCTCATACTAATTATATGTACTTTGGTTAAGCAAATTCACCCTGAGGACAATTTGAAAGCAAAGTAAGTTAAGGTGAACATGAGTAGATATTTAAAAAATAAAATTTATGTGAAGCCTAAATACAAGCTTTGATGGCCAAAGAACCAGTCCTGGATGTGGTAGTTCAAAACAAGACTGTCGGGGTTACATCATTTGGAGAATGGCTGAATGAGCTGTGGTATATGATTATGATGAAATATTATTGTATTATAAAAAAAAAAGAAAAGCAGGATGATTTCAGACAAATCTGGAAGAACTTACATGAACTGATGCAAAATGAAGTGAGCAGAACCAAGAGATCACTGTATAAAGTAACAGCAATATTACAATGAACTGTGATTGACAACCATTATCAGAAATACAATGATCCAAGACATTCCCAAAGGACTAATGGTGAAGCATATTATCTGCCCCAAGAACTGATATTATTTCCCTTCCTTCTTTTCATTGTTTTTTATTTATTTATTTTTGTCTGAGTCTTCTGGGAAAAATAACTAACATGGAAATGTTTTACATGATTGTGCTTGTATAACCTATATCTAATTGCTTACTATCTCAGGGAGGGGAGAGGAGAGGGAGGGAGGAAGGGAGAAAATTTGGAAGTCAAAACTTAAAAACCAAATGTTTAAAAATATACTTTATCATGTAATTAGAGAAAAATAAAATATGTATGTATTTTTACTTTCTTTTTTGGCAAGATAATTGAGGTTAAGTGGTTTTCCCAGGGTCACACAGCTAGCAAATGTTAAATGTCCCAGGCCAGATTTGAACTCTGGCCCTCTTTACTCCAGGGCCAGTGCTCTATTCACTGTCCCATCTAGCTGGCCACATAATACACACACACACACACACACACACACACACACACACACACACACACACACACACACACACACACACATTTAAATGTTTGGGTTGGATTCAGAACCTAAGAGAACCCAAACTATCTTGTAGCCATCTATAGCATTTCTAGAGGTGATATTATAGGTATGAATAACTCCTAATAACATATTGTTGTGGTTTTTATTGTTGGTACTTCATTCAGAGAACAATGTAGTGAATGATATCTTGATTTGCACATGAAGAGAAGCAAAGACTCTGGAATCACATAAAATTGGATTTAAACAGTATAGTAAAATAAACATAATGTAATATAATATGATACAAATAAAATACAAATAAATAAAATAAAAAAGTATAATAATGAAGATGTTTTACAAACACTATAATAAGACATTTTTCCACACTGTCCTCCTGCCTGGAATACTTCCCCTTCTGACTTCTATTTGGTACCTTTCTTAAGAGTCATCTCAAATACTATGGTTTCCTGAAGTTTTTCTTTGTCTCCCCAGATACTAGTGCCTTCTTTTAGGGTTACCATTCTTCCACTCAGGATTTAAACTACATTGAAGCTATGAGGGGTTGAGGCCAGGAGATTCCTTAAATCTTTTCAGCTCTAATACAAATATTTTTCAATTGATTGATTAAGACAGGCTTTGGTCAGGAAATACTTAAGCATGTATGTAGAGTTATTTACATGTGATCTCCCCCATTAGAACTTGAGCTTTGCTTTTCTTTGTTGTCTCTAGTGCTTAGGACAGGGCTTGAGGCCTACCTATTTAGAGCATAATAAATGCTTATTGATTGTTGGCTGAATTCAACCAGAATCTAGGAATTTGGACTTGGGATATAAATAGAGGGAGTAGAAAACACACAGCTTCCCAGCTAGGCAAAAAGAAAACCTGGATTGCTAAAGGGTTGTTCTCTAAACATACCATGTACATGCAACTTACCTTCCTGGGAAATTTGGAAAAACAATTTTTTTTTTTTTTTTAAAGAATCCTTACAATAATTATGTCTTGCCTTCTTCATAGCTGTATATTTGTGGTGTTACAGGGGACTTAATAAATGAGGGGGAAAGCAGCAAAAACTAATGGCTGAGCAGCCACTGGTCATAGAAGAAGGAGGAGATTGTATATTCCAACACCCTCACTACCCCCAACATCTCCATCCCAAATTCCAGCTCCCTCTTTAAAGTTTTCTATGGCAGCAGCAATAGTGACTCTCCAGCCACTTATCACAAGGCCAAAAGCTGGGAATGAAAACAGGCTTTCTCTGTTGTTATTTCTACCTACTCACATAGACAGACCTCAAGAGACTTCCAAAGCCTGAATAGGAGGCTAGATTGCAACAGAATGAGAACTCAGGAATTTGGTCCTACATCTAACTTTGGCTGATAACTAACTATGTGAAGCATAAGACCCTTCCCCTCCTCTGTCCTGGGAGGGGGTGAGACCAGGTGATCCTAAAGTCCCCTCTGCTCTAATGCAAATATTTGTTGATTGATTGAGATAGGCTTTGGATCACTAAATGCTTGACATACTTGGACATGCAGCATCAGCTTAATGTATTCTGCTTCCCCATCTCAATTAAAATGGAAAATAAATCCATTCCTGTGGCTTTTTTCTGCTAGGGCTATACCCTATCTGCAGACTTATTAGGACATTTTGTTTCAACTTCTCACCTTTCAAAGGGAGGAGTTCACCTATATCTCCCCTCCAGGGTTTCCAGGGAGTCCATGATTCCAAAAGCAAGGATGAATTAAGTTGCCTCAGCTCTGGTAGTCAGAGTTAGAGCAAAGTGATCAGGGTCGAGTATTCTTTGTGGACTACCTAGTAGTCTCCCTGCTTTCTTGAAGAGTAGAGAGAGGGTCGTTCAGTGGTTTGCCATTTCTTTTCTCCAGCTCATTTTACAGATGGGGAAACTGAGGCAAAGAGGGTTAAGCGACTAAGTGTCTAGGCCTAGCATTTTATCCATTGCACAACCCACATGCTCCTGTCAACAGAATGAACTCTTCTGTTTCTCCCACCTGTTTGAGGGAAATGAAGAGGCTGGGGCATGAAGAAGAGATCCCTCTTTAATTTGGAAAAATGGAAGCTCTTGGAAGGCAAGAATGACCTGTGAGTTTTGTTTTCATCTTTCACAGAATATGACCATGTTTAATAAATGTTTACTGAAAGTTCTTAAAAAACAAACAAAACAAGCAAACAACGAAGAAAAAAAAAGTAAGAACATACCTGCCTTCACTCCTTTGTAGAGGGGGAGATGTTCACAAGTATAAACTAAATAACATCAGATTCAGGGGATAGATGGATTCATTTGGCTGGGTTTTTTTTCCTTTTTTAAAAAAATTTCTTTATTATAAATGATGGCTCTCTTAGAGGTAGAAGGAGTGATACAAGGGAAAATCTAAGTGACATGAAAAAAGGCATCAATAAAAATCCATTTTAAAATAGATCAATAAATATTTTCTGAAAAGAACTGGATTTGGAAAGGTCAAGGGAAAGTTCTTCCTGGTAGAATAGAGGAGGTCCTGGACTGGGATTCAGACAGGACAGGGCTCCAGCTGTGGCTCTGCCACTCACCAGCTGAATGGCTTTAGGCATTCGGGCCACTTCAGCTCTCTGAGGCTTCACTTCCTCCTGTGGTCAGAGAAAGGTTTAGATTCAATGATGGCTAGGCTTTATTCCATGTGTGATGTTAGAGTGGTCTCTGATCCAAAGGAGCCTAGATCTAGAACCGGAAGGAACCTCATACACCCTTACAATTTACAGATGAGAAAACTGAGGTCCAACAACATTAAGTAACTCGCCTATGCTCATACAAGCCAAAGTGGCAGAGCCAGATTGGAACCCTGAGTCTATCCACTATACTACTCTGCCTTTGGTCAGCTTGCTCAAGAAGGGTAACCTCAGGCAGCCTATTTCTAAATTCAACGGAAATTGCTTTGGCATCCTGCTTCCTGCTCCCTTCCTGCTGTTTCCAAAGAGCTGTTTCATTTCCCAACTCCTCCAAGCATCCTTGTTCCTCATTCTGCTCTTCCTGAATTGCTTTGTCCCACTCTGCCTGCCCTATAGTAGTTTTTAAATATATTTTAAAATCAAATTCATGGACCATTACATCCTTTTCCTCCTTGGCATCCAAGTGAGGACTTCCTTCTGAATCATCATTGCCATTGGCCATGTGATATTGTTTAAATTTATTCATCTGGGCAGAGCCAAGATGGTAAAGTAAAGACAGCAACCATACTGAACTCTCCCAACAGCCCTTTCAAAGAACTTTAAAATAATGATTCAAATCAAATTTTGTAGTAGCTGCATCACCAAAGGGTTAAAGTGACACAATTTCCCTAGCAAAGACAACTTAGGAGATACAAAAGAGAGTTCTGTAACACCGAGGCTGGGTGCAGAGTCCAGAGAGTGGCAGAAGCACCAGTGGTGGGCCTTGAAGGTTGCTGGGTCAGCACTGGTAGCAGCAGCAGCAGCTTTGGGAGCTCTCAGACCAGATAAAGGAAAGGGGTCAGACAACTCTTCAGAAAGAGATTACCTTTGTAGGCAATCAGCTGGTGCTGATTGGCAAGTCTATTGCCATTAGCAGTTCTAGATTACAGCTCCAGGTCAGAGGGAAGCACTTGTGATCAGTCCCAAGAGAGCAGGGTCCCTGGTCACAGTTCCAAGGCAAAGAGAAGTGCTAATGCTCATAAATGTAAGGGAATAAGGAAGCTGGTCACAGTAACAGCTTGTGGCTTCAGGAGGCCAGGGACCCTCCTGAATAAAGAACAGAACACAGACCAGGAGAGCAATGACCACGCTTCTTCCTAAATCACATCACCTTGGAAGGACTGAAAACTTGCAACCCTCCAGAACGAACTCCAAAAACAGCAGCATGAAAAAAATCTGAAAATCGGGATAGTGTCTCCCTACTGACAGATCCAAACTTTAACATTAAGTTCAAAGTCAAAAAAATAGGTTGGGAAAATAAGTGAACAAAGAACTGAATCATAAAAAGCTACAACAGTAGCGGGGAAAACCAAGACAAAAACTCAGAAGACAACTATGTGAAAACAGTTATAATCAAAATCTCAACCAAAAAAATGCTAATTGGATCCAAGTCCAACAAAAATTCCTGAAAGAATTTAAAAAGAGAGACAAAAGTGGAAGAGGGAAAATTGGGAAAAGAAATGAGGGTGGTGCAAGAAAATTATGAAAAGAGAATTAACAACTTGATAAAACAAACAAAAAAGTTACTGAATAAGGGAAAATGTAAAAGAGACCAAAAGTTCCACTGAGGAAAAAAAAAATCCTAAAAAAGTAAGAAAAACCACATCGAGGAAAAGATACAAAAACTCACTGAAGAAAATAATTCCTTAAAAAATTAGAATTGGGCAAAAGGAAGTTAATGACTTTATGAGACATCATGAAACAATGAAACAAAGTCTAAAAAATGAAAAAAATAGAAGACAATATGAATTATCTCATTGAAAAAACAGCTGACCTTTAAAAGAGATTGAGGAGAGAGAATTTAAAAATTGTATAATTCTATAATAATAATAATACTAAATATATAATACTTATATATTTAATATATAATAATAATATTAAACATATAGACATCATATTTCTTTTTATATTATTGTAATATTATTTCAATAGTATGTCATTTTCCAAATACAGGTAATGATAGTTTTAACATTCATAAGATTTTGTGTTCCAGATTTTTCTCCTTCCAGATTGTGATGGAGTACTATTATGTAATAAGAAATAAATAAGAAATATGGCAAGAATAATATCAACTGACACAAAGTGAAGTGAGAACCAAGAGATCACTGTGCACAGTAGTAGCAATGTTGTAGTGATAATCAACTGTGAAAGACTTAGGTACTCTTATCTATTCAATCCAAGACAATTTCAAAGGACTCATGGTGGGAAAAAAAATGCTATCCACCTCCAAAGAACTGATGAACTCTGAGTGTTTGAAGTATAACTTTCTTGATTTACTGTTTTGTTGTTGTTGCTTTGTGTATAGCTAATATGGAAATATGTTTTGCATGATTTCATATTTGTAATTGATTTCATTTTGCTTACTTTCTCTTTAGCTCAAGGAGGGGTAAGAAGGAAGGAGAGGGTTTGGAGCTCCAAATGTTAAAAAGAATGTCAAAAATAAAAAATAAATTTGGGTTGGGGGAGGTTGTTGTTGTTTTAAAGCTCCTTTACCTCTGTTTCTGGACTGGACTATGCAAGTCCAAAATGAAATTTTGAACCTGGCACTTATTCATTACCATTGAGCACCATCCTTCCCATCCTTCCTCCTAGAAGTTAATGCCTTATCCTCAAAAGTTCCCTTTTATCTTCCCTGCATTTCTTTTCTATGTACTGACTTCTGTATTGTCTTCCTCATTAGAAGTAAGCTCCTTGAGGGTAGAAATTATTTTTGCTTTTGCCTCTTGAGGATAGGGATTAATTTTTTTTTTAATTTCCCTAAAGCTTAATTAGCACAGTTCCTGGCACACAGTTAATGATTAATAAATGATAGATGACTATTTTCAGATTATTCTCTGCCAGTTATACAATAAAGTCAGAACTATTCTTTCATCTCTGCCTTCTGAGAAAAACTCTAGACTTCTCTTTATAACTATAATATAATAAACTCCTTGAAGATTAAGGTTATGCCATAATCATTTTATTAGCTACCCCAATACAAAGTATAACACTTTGCACTTAATAGATGCCAGATAGAAGGATAAACGCAGTTATATCCTAAAACTGAGGAGGGATCCTAGAAGACCCTGGGGTTCAGATAGAAGATTTGACTTCTTGGGGATTGGACCTGCTGGTTTCTAAGGCTCTCTTCCAGATCTAACAGTCTATATATCTGTCTCTGTCTCTCTCTGTCTCTCTGTCTCTCTGTGTGTGTCTCTTTCTTCACATCTCTCCTCTGTCTCTCCGTCTCTCTGTCTCTGTGTGTGTGTCTCTGTCTCTCTGTCTGTCTCTGTCTCTGTGTGTGTATGTCTCTCTGCATGTCTCTCCTCTGTCTCTCCATCTCTCTGTGTCTCTGTGCCTCTGTCTTCCTCCTTTTCTTCTTCCTCTTCTTCCTCTTCCTTCTTCCCCCACTTCTTTCTCCCCTCTCCTTTTTACTCTCTCATTCCCCCCACATCCTTCTCTCCCTCCAACTCTGTAACAAAGATTGCTTCAAAATAAACAAACAAACAACTTGGCCTAGAATTTCTGCAAAAATTTGAACTAGGAAGTATAATTGTAAATGACCAATAAGAAGTAGATCAAATTAAGCAGTGTCCAGATTCCTACTTAAAGTGTGCCGTTTAGGAGAGACAACACTGCTTGGGAGGCGGAGAACTAGCCTTGCCTGAGTTTAAGTGCCCTACCTCTGATGTAGTCTGGCCATGTGACACTGGGCTGGACAACTCATCTACAGGTTCAGTGCCCAAGGTCCCTCTCTATGAGTTGTACAGAAGGTGCTGATCAGCATTAGTAGAGGGAGTTTTCTATACCAAAGAAATCACAGGCTCACTGCCTGTCCTTACAGAGTTTATAGGCAGGATTTCCCAAAGGAAAAGAATTTTTAATTCTGGTTGACTGAGAGTGGGCGCTGTAGAGGAGGTACAAGAAGATAAAAGGTTAACGAAGAAGGGGGAAAAGACATACTTTTGCAAGAAAAATCCCCTTTTCCTCTTAGGGTGGTAGCAGGTGAAAATCGGCCAAATTTAGAATACCAGGAACTTATCTGTTTGGGAGTTTCCCTGGAGTAATCTTATCAGGACTTCTGAGAACTGGTCACTAGATTTGCATAATGCTTTGTATAGTCTTACTATTCTCTTCCTGGTTGTCCAAGATAAGCAGAGACTTTTCTAGTTGTGATAGAGGATAATTGTACTTTTGTATCATGTTTTCACATTTCTTAACCCATTTGATCATTATTTAAGTCTCTGGACATATTTCCTGCCTCAGAATCCTCATCATAATAAATAACTTTAATTAAAGGCTCATACTCTGGTTGCAAGATAACAAATGTCAGGTTTTAATGTTCTCAAATTACCACTGGTTTGAAACTAACCCATAAGCTGTTGAAAGAAAAGCAAATTCCTTCTGGAACATTCATGAAACACCAGGTACTCAAACCTGACTGGCAGGTAGCCCCCTTTTTGATAGCAATAATAATAATATTTGCATGATTAGAGAGACAGAATGAAATAGCGAATTAATCAGTCAACAAGCATTTATCAAGTGCTTACTATAGGCCAGGCTCAGTGCTGGAGATAGAAATATGATGAAAAAGAAACGCTATCTTTTTTCTCAGAGAGCTTATGGGGAAAGGCTACTTATAAAAGTGAAGCTGGAAGGGGAAGAGAAAAGAGATTCCAAAGGGAGGAAGGTATGGTGGCAAACTCTGGAACGAGGGATCATTGATGCCTTCTCCAAAATGGAGGTTCTCAAAGAATTCACCAATGGGAGAAAGGACTCAAGTGGACAGAGAGGAGTGGCTAAGATGTGGTGGTAAAATCTAGAGAATGAGGAATGGATAGAGAGCCAGCCTCAGGCCCTGAGTTCATTGCCTACCTTTGACAAATATTGAGTATCTGAATCTGGGAAAACCACAATTTCTCAGAGTGGCCTGCATTAGTGCATGGAATTTCCTCAATGGGAGTTCTTTATACCAACGAAATCAATAAACTTTCCTCTAATGATATTGTAGGAGACAGGTGGGGTGCAAGATCCCCTTCCCAATCCAATCAGACACATCATCAGGTACAAAGAGAAAGCATTTATTTAATCCCTGCAGGAAGAGGCCCAGACTCACACCTGGGAGCCATGCCAACTCCCACCCTGTGGGCCTGGAACCTGACCAGCTGTCCAGGGTTTAAAAGGCAAAGGATTAGAGCCTTCTCATTGGATAGACTAAAAGGACATAACCATCTTTGACCCATAGTCACCAATGCTGGCTGCCTCCCACAGGTCACGGTCACTTCTTGCAACTTCCTATATCTCAGGTTCAAAGTTCATCCTTCCAGAGATCAAATGACCTCCCAAGGTCCCATTCTGGGAACATGTGACAATACTGATAAATACTTCATCCAATCAGTCCCAATCAATATTAATAACTAATAATATTTAGGTTATTAAACAATTATTTATAAGCTATCATATGAAAATAAATGTTATAATTTAATGAAACAAATATTAATTATTATTCTGGGCAGTGGGGAAGTGGATAGAGTCATAGAGTCAGGAAATGTCCATTTTCCTCAATTCAAATCTAGCCTCAGACACTTACTAGCTATGTGAATTTGGGCAAGTTGCTTAACCCTGCTTGCCTCAGTTTCCTCATATGTGAAATGAGCTGCAGGAGAAAAATGGCAAACCCCTCCAATATCTTTGCCAAAAAAACCCCAAATAGGGTCAAAAAGAGGCAGACACAACTTTAAAAATAACTACAATAACCATTCACAAATACTGCGTATTTTATAAGCATTGGAAGAGAAATAAAAGTTAGTCTCTAGGCACTGACACTTGATTCTTGCATTGAACATCAGAGAATCACAGGATCTCAGAGATGAAAAGGACTTCAGAAGCCATGTAGTTCAACCTATACATAATCACAACATACCAAACATCTGGCTGTCCAGTCTTACTTCACTGGTCTCTAACTCAGAGGAATCCAGCAGGCAAACCAGGCCACCTTTGGATTGCTCCAATTATTTGAAGTTTCCCTTTCCTCAAGCATAAATTTGTTTCTTTGTGATTTCTGTCTATTATTCCTATTTCTGCCCCCTGAAATCAAACAGGATATGCCCTTTCTCTTCTACATGGTAGTTTATCTAATACTTGAAGACAACCACCATTTAATACAAACTCCCAAATTCCTTTGCCAGGCTAAATATCTTCAGTTCTTTTTATTAGTTTCTAAAAGAGCTAACTTGAGATGTTTCCTCATTTTAGTTGTCTCTCTCTGGATGTTCATCAGTTAATCAATCTTATCTGACACATAGCATCCCAGAACTAAACAGTATTTGAGACATAGTCCCCCAAAAGGCAGAATATAAAAGAACTACTACTTCCTTGATCCAGGATCCAATATTTCTTTTAATAGATGGATGAAAACAATTAGTTCCAGCACATATGAACTTAGTTGAAGCAGGCTCTGTGGAGTTCTTAGAGCTTGTTTAGACATCAAAGACACCGAGGTTACCCACTGTGTTCTGGGCCATCCCCAATCATCTTACTACTGGACTTTAGTGATTCTGGAAGAGAGAATGACTCTGTGCAACTCTATCTCACTTAAATTAAATTCATGCGTGAATCAAGACATCATTAAATTCATGCATGAATCAAGATATCATGGTTTTCTTTGTTGTTGTTGTTGTTGTTGTTTTTGGTGGTGTTAAGTGTCTGAGACAGGATTTGAGCTCAGGTCCTCCTGACTTCAGGGCTGGCGCTCTATCCACTATGCCACTTAGCTGCCCCTCATGGTTCTTTTCAAAAATGAAGGATGAACAACAAACAACAGTAACACAACCCAAGGTAGCATTCGTCTTTTCAACTACTTCAGCATACTATTGACTCATATTGAGCTTCTACTTCACTAAGAAACAGTTGTAGTCCTCAGATATTTTTCAGATGAACTGCTATCTTTGCATGCTATACTTGTGATTTTGAAATTTTTTTGGACCCAAATGGACTGCTTTACATTCATCCCTTTGCATTTTCACCTTATTGAATTTGTCTCAGAATTCAAACTGTTTCCAGAGACAACTAATTGATAAATTGACAGTCTTAAGAGAACTGGGATTAATTTATCATTTTTTAGTTGTTAGACTTAATATATATTAATAATGCAGATTAAATTTATATGTGTATTCTTTCTGCCTCTTTTTTGAGAGATAAACTGTTATTATATATTGATGAGTACACTCCTGACTATATCTCTTAGATAATTTGATAAGTGTAATGTCTCTGCCTTTATCCAGATTATTGACCAAAAAATATTTCAATAGCAGAAGTTCAAACTCTGGTCTCTGCAGCACTCCAGTGGAGCCTACCTTCTAAGATGGCAATAAGCCAGTAATGACCATTCACTGGATTCAGCCATGCAACCAATTTTTAATCAACCTAATGATACCTGTCTATTCTATCATCTTACTCATATCTCTCTTCATATTTCCCATAAAAATAGCTTGAGAAACTGTCTAAGGTATGCTGAGATCTAGATAAACTGCTTCTACACCACATCATTGCACTCGAATAATATCAAGCCAGATAATCTTTTTGCTGCCATTGCTAATTTTTGGACGGATCACTAACCTTTTCCTTCAGTCAAGTTTTCCATAATGACAGGAATCAAAGTCAAATTCCCCAGTCTATAGTTTGCAGACTATATATTCTCTTCCCTCTTATGAAAACTGGAACACTTGCCTTTCTCTAATTCTTAAGAATTTTTCCTATAGACCATGATAGTACAAAGTTACCAATGGTAGCTCAGTTCTCTTCATAGCTTAAGATTGTTCCTCTGGGCTTGGTGACTTGAAACCAAGGATATCTAGGTACTCTATACCTTTCTCTTTACTTTTCTTGATTCTTAACATTTTAGCAGTCCTGAATAATACAGAATAATTCTTATGATGCCAGGCATTTATATTCATCCTATGTTTCCCTGTTTTTCTTTCTTCCTCTTTTTTATGTTTCTTTTTTCCCCCTTTTTTTATTATAGCTTTTTATTTACAAGATATATGCATGGAAAGTGCATTGACAATTGCAAAACCTTTTGTTCCAACTTTTCTTTTTAATGTGTTTTTAAAAAAATCTAAGTTTGTTGATGAATTCCCTATGCATCCTCCTTGGTCTTATCATATAAGTAACCTTTCACTTGCTCTTCAGAATTATTTCTTTTTTTATATCTTTGGAATATCATTTTCAAGACCTCCAGGCTTGGCACCTTGGGCCATGGGATCCTACTTGTCATTTTTTTTTAATCCTTTGAAATCTATTTTCCTAAAATCTAAGATGCCTGTTAAACTTTCCTCTCCTTCAGTATCACTGGTTCTAAAATATCACTAAGATTCCCATTGTTTTTTCCCAAACAATCAATTTTCAATTTTTCTTTCTTGGTCTAAGTATCATACTCCTATGTTACAGTAACCATATTGTTTCTATTTCTGCCTCTGTTGATCTTCACCCAAGTGTGTGTCCTGGATTTCCTCATGGGAATGTATCTTCTTTATATATGGTGGCACACTTTCCTCCCTACCCCAATTTAGGTCTCCTGTTCTCTTTAAGTTAAATGTTCCTTTGTGGAGCCACTAGCCAGTCTAATCCCACCAATTCTCAGTGATACCTACAAAGTCCAATTTGCCCTTTTGTATGGGATCTCTAGTTTACTAGAGTTGTTATTCTTGTAGACCTAGAAAATCATGGGCTTCTCTGAATTTCTGGATATTTCTCCTGCTGGTCTTCTTCCTATATTATAGCTCTTCTTTCTGACATAGAATTTGGTAGATACATTTAAACAATTTTCTCCAACTTTTTATTTTCAGTTTAGGTTAGCCACTTAGACTAGATTTGGAAGACTTGAAATACAAGTACATTCTTACCAGCCTTTGTTAGGTACACCACATCCCTGGCCAGGACTGTTTTCATTCCTATAATTTTCAGCTATGGTCTAGAAATTCAAATCCTATTCTCAGACATTCTCTATTAAGCCAGCAGCTTACTTCCTATTTCTGCCACCATGTGACCTATTTCATGGGGGCTTTGGATTTGTTCCTCCAGTCAAGGAGATAGATGTGCGAGACAGCTGGGGCACTTTGAGTAAAAGAAATCATTTAATTGTAGAAGCCAGTGGACAAGAATAGAAGCTATTCTTTACACTAGAATAGAGGAATAACTTTGTTCCAGAATGAATTCAAAATGCAGATTTCTGAGATTCACCGAATTTAAAAGTGACTGAATGGATGGATTGATGGAAAAATATTTATTAAGCAATTGCTGTGTTCAATGCTAAGCATTAGAGATAAAAAGTAAATCATTTCCATCTCTCAAGAAGTTCATATTCTAATGGAAAGTTTTAACTCCAAGTTAAATGATAGGTCCCATAATCTGTAGAGGCACTAGCAAAGTAGAGGGTAATGCCTTTTAAAGGTCATTTCCATATCTGTTTCTGATGCTAAATCATTTAAAAGTGTCAAAGACTTTGGGGACTATAATTTTCTTTCCTAAATCTACGGGCATTAGCATCTGAAGGAGCTATTGCCAGGGTACATCTTCCCAGGGGTGTTTTCTCAGGATGGTGGCTGACGACACTGGTCTGCAACCAGGACCAGTTGAATGGGGGGAATGGTGCCTTATTGTCCATCTGTGGCAGTTGGGAATCAAAATCATTGAATCACCTTCCTTACCTTGCAGATAGAGTCTTGGAGGCCCAGAAGTCAAATACAATATTTGTCCAACAACACTTAGACCTTATGTATGAAAGCCAGGTTTCAAATCCAGGTTCCCTTTACTCTAGAGTCAATCTTCTCTCCACTATACCATTTTGCCTTATGTTCCCAGAGTTTTATTTTTCTTTTGTTCCCCATGAAGAACCTGAAAATATAGAAAAATAGTATATCACTATGCGCTCTCTTTGGGATTAGCTTATTTATGCAAATTATTGTCAGGTAATTGTACTGTGTCTTACTGTACTGTGCCTATCGCATCAGCCATCAACTTCCTATTGGTTCATACAACTATATATTTTCTGAGTCCCTTCAGTCAATCAAGTCAATAAGGAGTTATTAAGCACCTACTGTACTTAATAAACCTAATTTGCCTCAGTTTCTTCATCTGAACAATAAACTGGAGAAGGAAAGGCAAACCATCCAGTATCTCTGCCAAAAAAACCTCAAATGGAGGGTGTCATACTTAGTTGGACATAACTGAAAAACAACTGAACAATAAGAAAATATACTTACAGATCAATGGATTGAGATAACAAAACGAAATGCACTTCATATACATACAGTTGGAGAGAATCACTATGTTCTTCCCTATTAATGCAGAATATCTATTTGCAGATCACAGATCTATAAAATAATCATAGAATGTCAGAACTGGAAGGAACATTACAGATTTCCTAGTATAATCCCTTCATTTTACAAATGAGGAAATTGAGATCCAGACACACGGAATGCCCAAGGTCATAAAGGTGGTGAGAAAATACAGTAGAAGGCTGCTTGGCAGCTATCCTAACCTCGGCTATCAAGATGATATAAAAAATTGATCAAGCACAAACAAGGGATATTTTTAAAATATAAGATGCACTTGGGCAAGGACACATGATGTGAAATCAGATTCAAGAAGATTTGCAATCAGTAGACAGCCAGACGCCTCTCTCTGTCCCTCACAGTAAGACTTATCCTAGATCCTACATCAATGTGAAGGAAAGGTCTCCTAGGTCAGAGAAGCAGAGACTCAGCTCCCTGTAATTGCTTTTCTCCCCAAATACCAGATGTATTTTGGTAAATGGCAAGAAAAAAAGAGGGGACTGTTTCTGTGATGTATGTCTATTTCACATTTGACTATTTTGTGGGGGTTTTTTAAACTTTTTCCCTTCCTCTATTTTACAACCTTATTTTTCCACTCACGTAGTTAAATTCTTACTATACCTATCATATTTTAACAACCAGACCCAGTAGGGATTGCAGAAGGACTTGGCCCACTGTAGCAGCAAAGGGGGAATTCAAAGTCAGTTCTCCTGACTCCAGATCCAGAGTCCTTCACAAGATTCAGCTGGGAGTTTATGTAGTGAAAGCCTGAATTAGATCTTTGGTTCCCAACAAGAGACCTGAGAGGCTACTTGGTACTTTGGAACACTCATTATTATTGTGGTTGTTGTTGCTATTTCAGTCATGTCCAAATCTTCATGACTGCATGGGTATAAAGGGGATGGGTTTGCTTTGCAAGGATATTAGAATTGTTTGCCATTTCCTTCTCCAACTCATTTTACAATGAGGAAACTGAGACAAAAAGGTTAAGTGTTTTTTATCTTTATTCCCAATTATCATTTCAGATTCCAATTTTGTCTCAATTACCAATTACTAATACTTAGCAAAATGCTTGGCGTATAACAAATATTTAATGACCATTCATTGAATAAATGAATGACTCTCTTCCATAAAATATTATAAAACAGCTAGGTAGTGCAGTAGATAAGACTACCAATTAATCTTAAATCCATCTATACATATGTGTATATGAATATATATAGCATTTGTATATGCATATACATATATATGGATAGATTTCTAATTTTTTACTTGTTTCTCCTATGTAAATCACCATAAGGACCATTGTTTGGGATGTTTTAAGTAACAAGAATTAAACTATTTACAATGTCAGAGAAAACAGTCAGCACTGAAATTTGGAATGGGAAAAAAAGGCAATTCATTGCTTAAATATTGATACTAGCTATAGTTATAAATTTTAATAAATTCACTTCAATCCATGCCTGTTTTTCATGTTTGAAGATAGCTATTATTTCTATTATTGAATATGTTAATAATAGAAATATGTTACAAGGTTTTTGTGGGGTTTTTTTTAATACTACACTAACCTAGATGCTCTCAGCCGTCACAATTTGTTATTCATATTGTATGGTCATCAGCTCAAAATTTTAAAAGTTAGTGGGAATGTTGACTCAAGGTCCTACTTCCCAGGTCCTTACTGCCCATCATTAACATACTTTCTTTGGCTTAGAGTATATTTCTATAAGACCTTTGGTAAAACTTTATAATTATTAACACGTCAGTTTTGATTAGCTTATCAGAATTTCTAGCTATAATCTCTTTGTTTTTTCTTAAAGATTTTATTTACAAAACATAAGGATGGGTAATTTTTCAACATTGACAATTGCAAAATTTTTTGTTACAAATTTTCCCCTCCTTCCCTCCATCCCCTCTCCTAGCTGGCAGGTAATCCAATACATGTTAAATATGTTAAAATATATGTTAAACCCAATATATGTATACATATTTATACAGTTATCTGGCTGCACAGGAAATATCAGATGAAGAAAGAAGAAAAAAATGAGAAAGAAAACAAAATGCAAGCAAACAACACAGAGAGAGTGAGAATGCTATGTTGTGTTCCATACTCAGTTCCCACAGTCCTCTCTCTGGGTGTAGATGGCTCTCTTCATCACTAAACAAGTAGAACTGATTTGAATCATCTCATTGTTGAAGAGAGCCATGTCCATCAGAATTAATCATCATATAATCTTGTTGTTGCCATGTATAATTGACAGGGGTGAACCCTGAAAAATGATGGGGTGAACTCGGAAACTCTTCTCTGACAGAAACCCATCCTTCAGGGCAGTTAAGTGGTTTCATTCTGTTGGAAATCTTGGTGGGGAGAAGGTGCACCTTCTATTGAGTTGAAGATTAGCCCAGGACCACTCCCAGTAGCTATAACACTCCCTTAAGTGGTCTCATTCAATTGGAGATCTGGGCCTGATATTTCTATTTGAGTGGCTTGAAACTCCAAGTTAAGTACTCTCTTTTCAACTGAAAATCTAGGTGTGTGTGTGGGGGAGGTTAACAACAGTGAGGGATTCTCATTCAATTTTGAATGGAAGCTCTAGCCTCAGACTGCTATAAAAAATAATTCTGAACTCCAAATCTCTGCAGAAGTCTGAAGTAGGATTATGCTTTGCCAATTAAGCTCTCTTGGCAAAGCTGCCTACCAGGCCTCTTGCCCATTGTGAAGACATTCTGTTTGGGACAAGAAGACCACCCAAATTGACTACTCAGAGATCACTCATAGAAAGCAGAATTATTTATTAAGATCTCAAGAAGCAGACCCCATCCTGGTCTGTGAGCCAAATTCACAGCAGGATAGGGCCAGAGCCTTGAAAATGCTTATAGCTTTTATACATTTCCAACAAAGAACCTCCGAAATCCTGCCCTCTATATGTTGTGACTAGTCACATAACTCTACTGTACCCTTAGTTGGTAGTAGACAAGGTGATATACAGCTACTTCGACCATGTTGGACAACGGAATGTGGTTTAGTCCTTATCTAAAATCACGTGATTCTGGAGAAGTCAAAACTGAGGACTCATAGGCTTGGTCTACTTTAATAGACAGTCTCTGATCAATATGTGCTGTAAGTTCTTCACCCTTTTCCCACACAGTCCCCCCTGTTATTCATAAATATATTTGTATATATATTTCTTCATGAAGAACTTACATAATGGTCAAATTCAATTAACCTCTCTACACATAGCTTGTTAATCTCCTCATCTGGATCATCACCAGTTTGTTCCCATTATCCCCTAATGAATGCTGGTAGACACAATTAATCACTGACCCATCATTATAAACAATATTTAACTTGCTCCATCTGTTTCTACACTCACCACCATCTATGATATCTATCTACCCTCTCTGGTCAATGAGTAAAAGTCCATTCACACTTACTCTCTCCCATCCATATCCCTTCACCTGTTTGATTTAGGCAATGCCCCAATGAAGTACCCCAGATCAATACCGCTATCAAGATTTTACATGCACAGTTCATCAGTTCCTTTTTAGTGTTTGTCTCAGCTCGTTCTCTGCATTCAGTTGGGAAGTCCATACCCTCGGAGTGTCCACCGGTCCTTTAATTCTGGTATTCTGAGTCCACCCTCTTTCCTGTGTAGTACTGTTGTATTTTATGTCAAGAGGATCTGTAACGGTTCTTTCCAGTTCAGGATCAGCTTGTCCTCCTTCCACATCCGAACCAGGACCCAGTCTCCAAGCTAGAACTCATGCACTGTTGAAATCCTAAGGGAGAAGTCTGATCAATAAGCCCTTTTAGGTGTAAAGTTTTCAGATGTTACAGTAAAGACATAACATATTTCCTTAAAAACAAATCCTTAGTTTGAAATATTGGATCCAAGGAAGAATTTTGAATCCCTTTTGGATAAGGGTGACCATACAATAATTCATAAAGTGACAATCCCACATCTCTTCAGGGTTTTGGGCTAATTCTTAATAAGGCAAGGGGAAGGCACTTGGTCCAGGACAATTGTGTTTCAGCCAATTTAGTCAGTTGCTGTTTAATTTCCTTATCCATCCTTTCCACTTTACTTGATGAGGGCAGATGCTATGAGGTATGTAAGTCCCATGATATTTCTAGAGCTTGGGCCACAGATTGGAGGATCTTAGCTGTGAAACAAGTTCCTTGGTCCGAATCTACCTGCTCCACCAACCCATACCCTGGAATGATATGCTCAAGGAGTACTTTTACAACTGCTGAGGCAGTTGCCCAGGCAAGGGGAAAGGCCTCCACCCATAAGGTCAGATGGTCCACTATGACCAATAGGTATTTGAGATGCCCCACCAATGGCAGCTCGGTAAAGTCTACCTGTATGTTTTGGAAAGGCCTGATACCAGGAGCTTTCCTCCTTTTAGACTTGTCATTAGGCCACTTTATTCATCCTCTGACAAACAGGACACCCGCTGACCAGTTGCCTGCTATTGTGTATAAGCCAGTACCACAAACCTAGTCAGCACCAGGTCACACAGGCCTTGGACACCCCAATGACTGCCCTGATGTAAATGTTGGAGTACATATCTCATACCTGCTGTGACCAGTACATTTCTGCCATTAGGGAGGAGCCAGTGCCCTCTTTATCCTCCTGAGCACCAAGGCTTTGGATTTCCTGCTTATCTTCTGGGGTATGGGAAGGTGGAGGCATTGGAGGCAGAAATGTCAGAATTAGCACCATCATCTCCTCCATACTTACAGATTCCTCTTCTCCAGGCTGTTTCACCTCCTTATCTCAAATGAATCTCCTCTTTTATGCCCCTGCACATGAATCACTGCAAAGTTCTTAGGTAACATAAGATTAGTCAAAATTATAGTGACCAATGGCCTGTGTGCCAATCCCTTCCCTTTACTGTTTCCATTCTTTCCCTCAAGTAATTTACAGGAGCTAATTACTTTTTCCCTTCACTTATACAATGAGTATGCCTAGTTTTCCCACAGCTCCAACAGGTCAGAGAGCCCCCATGTTCAGCCATTTACTTCTCTTACTCTATTTTTATTTCTCCCTTCCAATATCTGCAAACCTAAACCTCACATTTCACAAATTGCAATTTGTCTTGAGAAATTCTCAGACCCTGTGCTCTTAAATAATTTAATAAATCGATAGTGACTTGGACAGGATCACTCTTTTTTTTTCTATCACAAGAAGATCATCTAGATTTTGTAAGACAATAAGAAATTTATCCCAGAATGTTCACAGAATTCTTAAATACCCAAATAGATCTTCCATAAATTGAATATTATACCAATCATTTTTTTTTCAAATACCCAATACACAGAAATATCCCAAAATATATATATTTTGGCAAGATTCCCACAAGCCAGAGTTCTGATAACAGGGCTCCTTGTTTATAGGAGTGATAACCACTGTTCTATTTTCTCAAAACTTTCTTATTTTCCCCCTTCTCTCCCTCCACCTGCAAAGCCAGAGCCAGAGGAAGAGAAAAAGAAAAAAAAAAAAAAAAAGACTTTTCAAACTTCTTTTCTTTCTATCTGAGCCATTTTGAAAGAATTACTACTTTGAATGAATTCCAGTTCCCACAATTCAGTCTCCTATTTCTCTAAGCCTGTAACATAAAGGCTGAATTCTTGTCCCTTATGAGCTTTCCAACTTTTAACACAGAACAAAAAATGCAAAGCAGACAAACATAAATACACAGACACACACAGAGTTCTATTTTTCTTGAATTCCCTAATGTCCTGACATAAATGCATGGACTGCTACCTTCCCATATTCTCAGTACCAGTATAGGTCACCCTCACATCAACAGTCCCCCAAGAGTGTTCTCGGAAGCCTTTTCCTTGGGGTCTGAGCAGTCCTCCACTTCTTTTAGAGAGCTTGTCTCTCCCTCAGCCAATAGACCCTCAGGCTCCGATTCGAGCTTACCTCTTGAGCTATGTGTACATATTCTAGACTGTGCTGGCTGTCAGGACTTGTCCATTATCCTCTTTCTTCAATCTTCAATTCTGCTTTCCACTGAGTATCTCCACTTCGGGTCGTTGTCTAAGAGGGGAGGGAGGCTGCACACCCAGAGTCAGAGAACATGGAGAAAACTGCTCTGTGGGCGCCCATCCCTGTTCGGGGTACACACAGCCATCTCCCCCAAAGACTCCATCCTGGACGAGCCACCAACTGTTTGGGACAAGAAGACCACCCAAATTGACTACTCAGAGATCACTCATAGAAAGCAGAACTATTTATTAGGATCTCAAGAAGCAGACCCCATGCTGGTCTGTGAGCCAAATTCACAGCAGGAAAGGGCCAGAGCCTTGAAAATGCTTACAGCTTTTATACATTTCAAACAAAGAACCTCCAAAATCCCGCCCTTTATATGTTGTGATTGGTCACATAAGTCCACTGTACCCCTAGTTGGTAGTAGACAAGGTGATATAAGGCTTCTTCGGCCATGTTGGACAATGAAATGTTGTTTAGGCCTTATCTAAAATCACGTGATTCTGGAAAAGCTGAAACTGAGGCCTAATAGGCTTGGTCTACTTTAGTAAACAGTCTCTGATCAATATGTGCTGTAAGTTCTTCACCCTTTTCCCACACAATTCTCTTCTCAGTGTTGACCTTTATGTCCCTAATAGGATCTCTTGGCACTAAGGGGTCTGTCTTCCTAGTAAAGCTGGCTTCTCAGTGCCAATAAAAATCCCTTTTACAATTCAGACTTTTTGGGTTCACGAATTCTTTCATGTTGGACCTGCGTCTCCAACCAGAGGGGATCCCCACTTCAATTCTCACACTTCTCCTCTACCATTAAAACTGCATCATAATGATCTACTCGTTCTGCTCACTTCACTCAGCATCAATTCATGTAAGTCTCTCAAAGCCTCTCTGTATTCATCCTGCTGGTCATTTCTTACAGAGCAATAATATTCCATAATATTCATATACCACAGCTTATCCAGCCATTCTTCAATTGATGGGCATTCACTCATTATTCAGTTTCTTGCCACTACAAAGAAGGCTGCCACAAACATTTTGATGGGAGCCAGATATCAGCAATGGTTAGAATGATTAAAGTCCTTGGTCTTTGGTAGCTAGGTGGTCATTGACCAAAAGAGGTTAAATTACTATATACAATCTAGAAGCCAAACCCCATTCCCTGAGGCAAGCAGGGAGGAACACTGATAGGATTATAAGTGGACCTTTTGATTTTGATTAGACCTTTTGTTTTCCTAAGTAGGCCTTTATTGTAGTGGCCCTGATTGAATTCCTTGTTCAATTCTGAAAATTGACAAAACTTACAAATTATTATATTTTTCCCCCATAAAGGAACCTACTGTATTGTAAACCCACAAAACTCCTTTTTTTAGGAATTTATCCCACTTTATGACATCATGGGCTCATTAGGAACTTGCCAGGCTTTGATGGCATCTTTCTACTGGTTCTATTGAGTTTCACTCAGAATCCCTCTTTCCCCTTGTTAACTGCTAAAAACCCTTTTCCTTGATAAAAAACAAAACAAAACAAAACAAAAAACATATGGATTTAACCTACTGTTGGTAGCATAATAAAATCTTTGCCTTTTGATTTGGAGATGATCTAAGCCTACACATTCTTTTGAGATACTATGCAACACTGGCTCATAATTCCATTCTACTTTTGGTGCCCAATAGTCCCTCACCCAACATTTGATGGCAAAATCCCATCATTAGGATTCTGAGAAGAGTCCCAGAAAAAAGTACCCAGGGAAGCCAATTAGAAAGCAATTGAAATTGTAATGAGGGCCTGATCTAGAATGGCAATGAAGTAAGTGGACAAAAGGTAATGAAGGATATTGGTGAGTTAGAATCAATGGGAATTGGCAAATGGATTAGAAATTAAGAGTAAGATTTCAGAATCAAGGATGACAGGTTTTGGAACGTGGATAATGTGAAAATTATAATAGTAATACTTTAGGGGAAAACATCTTGGGAGGAGGAGTAAATTTTGGAGGAAAGAATAAGTCCTCACTGAGTTTTGCAAAGTCACCTTCTGATAATTCACAAAGAGATAAATATTACTAGAAGTTTGGAGTGAATAGAAAGGAATTTCAGTGAGTTTAACAACTCACAGAAAGGGAAAATCTGGAAAATTTTTAAAAGAAAGGTAAAGGGAACCGATGCTGATTTGAACTTAACATGTACTTGAAAAGAAAGTTATCTGATTTCAAGGGTGTCTGTGACTCCCCAAAGGCACAAGACTCATATTGGTGACTGTGAGCTAACTCTTTCAGGCTTTAAGGATATATTTGAGTGTGTCAAGAGAAAGTATTATATACCAAATCTTGAAAGACTTTTATCATCTCCTCCATTATAGCACTCACTGTCTTCTAAATGCTTCTTATTATCTCTGCTGCTGTTTAAGGCTGCTTCTTATTCAGTCCTTGGCAGAGAGAACATCCATGTAGAACACAGTCTTCAGATATTTAAAGACTCTTCTCCACATTAAATAATCTCAGACCAAAGTCCAGTCCCCAAAGATGGAGTGAAGAAAAGCTCCCAATAGGTACTTAAGGATTAAGGAGTAAAGTCCCTTTAAGAGCTCAGCTAAAGATGCAGGCAACACTCTAGTAATTGAAGATAGCAGAAGGCTGAGATAAGTTTGCCTTATCTTTATCAAGCCCCTTTCTTCTATTCTATACTAGCTTATGCTTAGGTCCCCAAGATTGCAACTGTTTTCTCAGAGAGATATTGTAGAAATCAGGGACATAACATCTCCCTGGCTTTGTAGCTTAGAGACGGAGGGGGATGGCAATGCTGGATGGCATTAGAGTGTAGAGATACCATGAGCAGAGAACACCAGAGCACAGACCAGCTCTCAAAAATACAGAATACAGAAAACAGTGTTGAGACTTCCATGATGCTGCTGAAAATGAGAGAACTGGGGGTACAAGGAGACAAGTCCCAGGGAATCCATTTGCCTCTACAGCAGTTGGTGCCAGGAAAGGGAGTAGGGGAGGAGGAGATACAGCTATCCCTGGTCTCTGAAGGGCCAGTCCCAGAAGGCAGAAGTTATGGAGAAGAGAAGGTGCAGGCAGCAAGCTCATGGCTTCTCAGAAAAAAAATTATGGGGATTTGTTGGAAAAGGAAAAAGGAAGGAGGAAGAACAATGGGATGGCAGAAATGCTGACATAAAGGATGCATTGATCCTAATATAAGCTGTACCACTAAAATGAGACCTAGAACCATAGATTCAGAACAGGAAGGAGCCGTCATTGAGTTTGTTCCTTTTTTCTTACAGATGAGGAAATGAAAGCCCAAAGGGGAGAAAGTACCTGACTCAGAATCACTGTGACCATGACTGGGATTCAATCAGCACCTCTGACTTCCTCCTGCAGATTGTGGGAGAATAGGAAGGCCTGGGATCTAATCCTGGGTCATATGACCATGAACAAAGCACTCTAGACTAGGGGAGGAGTATTTGGACTCTAAAGTGTCTTCCTGCTTGAAAAATCTATGGAAATCTCAGAATACAAACACACACACACACACACACACCTGTATGTATGCATATATTCATGTTATATGTAAATGTATATATGTGTGTGTCTATATCTGTATGTATCCATATTATATATATATATATATATATGGTGTATCTGCATTAATATATCTACATGTATGTGTATTTATCTGCATGTATGTGTATATATATATATGAAAATAAGTTACTGCAATGGATAGAGTGACCCTAAACAAGTCACTTAACCCTGTTTGCCTCAGTTTCCTCATCTGTAAAATGAGTTACAGAAGGAAATGGCAAGCCATTCTAGTGCCTAGGCCAAAAAACACCAAATAAGATCACAAAGATTTGGACATAACTGAACAACAAGAACACCAACTTCAAAGTCCACGTGATCTCACAGGGTCATGGGAAGGACAGAGCATGGCAGATCTTTAAGCATGAGATCAATGTGAATTGTTATTATTTCTGTAACAGACTTGGGCTTAAATGACCTTTGAAGCTGAGCTAGTCTAGGATTCTTTCACTCCTGCTGATCCGTTCCCTAGCTTGTCTCACACTTAATATTAGTTGTCCTTTTTCCAACCAAATGGGACTATGATCAGGCTTGCTACAATTCCAGGTCATTCAGTGGTTACTCAAAGAAAAACCTATGATAAAGCATGAGCAAGTGGTCAGGTATCTGAAAAGAGGTTTGGAGGACTTCCAGTTCTCCACTCTGCCCACAAATACAGAAGCAATACTTGATATTAGATAAATAATAACATCCCATATAAAATGTCCCTTCAGAATTCAATTCTAGGAACTCACAGATCCACGCATGACACTGCCTTGTATTTAACATTTTTCAAATGCTTTTCAAAGTTCTTTCATGAGGAATCAAGCATCACTGACAGTCCTAGAAATTATTCAGTAATAATTATTGCTTGTTGAACTATAATGAGTGGTCTCTGGATAGGCTTAGTACAAAAATCACCATTACCACAGTGATGAGAAGAAAAGAAATGGTTTGAAATGAAAGCAGGTAGGATTTTGATTGGATAGGAAAATTTGCTTCCAAACAATTCTCATTAAGGAGGCAATAAGGCCAATGACCTATGATAGCTAATGGTTGTATGTAAGTTTAAGGTTGATAAAGCTCTGGATATACATTATTCTACTGAATGTTTGCAATAGTCTTTCACAATATATAGTTCATCAGATGAGATCAGAAACTGAGGTTCAGAGGAAAGAAGGAAAAAAGCATTTATTAGACACCAACTATATGCCAGGCAATGTGCTTTCCAAATAATATCTCATTGGAACTTCACAATAACTCTGGGAGAAGGGTGTTATTATTCTACCCATTATACTGTTGAGGAAACTAAGATAGGCAGCATTTAAATGACTTTCCCAGGGTCATAAATGTGACTGAGGCTGAATGTGAACTCAGGTCTTCCTGATTCCAGGCCCATTGTTCTGTCCACTGTGCCACCTAGATGTGTTGTCCAAAATTATCCATGCAGAAAAGCGAGGACTTAAACCCAGTTTTTAAATCCCATATCCATCCCTCTTTCCCTTTTTATGATACTTCCTCTTGTATAAATTCCCGAGAAAAATTATGGAAACTCCTTCCTTAAAAGTTTCACGAAAAAATTCAGCCTCCATCTACCTAGAATGGTTTCTTGCAATCCAAAAGATAAAATTACCTCTGGAAAAGCTCTCCTTAGATTAAATAAAAACTTGAATATAGGGAAAGGCTGAGAGAGAAGGACATATCAATCAATAAACAAGCATTTATTAAATACCTGCTATGTTCCAGATGCTATCCTAGGTGCTGGAAATACAGGTAAAAATTAAACATTTTCTGTTTTTAAGGAGTTTACATTCTATTATTGTTAATATGCAACATGGAAATGTAATGTAGAAGATAGAATGCTGAATCTGGTATAAGGGAGGTCTAAGTCCAAATTCTGTTTTTGATCCTTACTAGCTATGTGACACAAGGACAAGCCATTTAACATGTAGCCTTAGTTTGCCAATGTGTAAAATATGAAGAATAAAGTCTCTAGTACTTTCTCAGTGTTGTCATGAGACTCGGGTGAAATGAGTATTAAGTGCTTGACAAAATTTGAAAGGCTACATAAATGTTAGGACACATGAAAAATTGAAAATGAATTTCACACACATAGGGTAGTGAAGTACATAATGGGTATGAGGAGGCTACCACAGCTAAGCAATGAGCAATGATAAAATAGACATAAAAGATTCCACCAGCCAAATATAAAATGGAAAAGATGGACTGGTAATGTGGTGAGGGCAAGTGATGACGGGTGTACAATTCATAAATTCCAATGCTTTCCTCACCATGCCTGAAGAAAGCAAGGTCAGCCTCCGGTACATGAGGTAGACCCCACTATTGTGAATTGATGAGAGTTTTAGAGAAGGACACTAAAAGGATGAGCAGGCATCACTGAGTCGCAATCTAGGCCATTTAAGGAAAAGTAATAAATTTATGAGGTTATAGACTTATTTTGAGTATAAATGCCAGTTATTAATTGATGATAGATGTTTTAAAATCTCTGCTAAAGTCCTATTTTAGGGCAGCATGGAGTAGTAGATAGAGAGTAGGGCTTTAGGCTGCTCTCTAAGAGTGTAAATTTCAGGGAACTTACCAAACTTAACTGATTGGTGTCATTTCCTTTTCAGGGAATTTTCTAAACCAATGAAATCACAGATCAGTGCTCTATTTTTAACCCTTGAATGCCTCACTCAAATATCTCACTGTACCATGGAAATGACCCTGGTCCTTAAAGTTTCTTAGCTTCTTAGAGACTCTCAGTGGAGTTCAAGTTTCAAAACTTGTATGCACCAAATTCTTATACCATAACTTATGTACCCATTCTGCAATTGATGGGCATCTACTCATTTTCCGATTCTTTGCCACCACAAAAAATAGCTGCCACATTTTTGCATGTGTGGGTACTTTTCCCTCTTTTGACCCGTAGTAGCACTGCTGGATCAAAAAGCATGCGCCGTTTTATGGCCTTTTGGACATAGTTTCAAATTGTTTCCAGATGGAAAGCAATTTGGATTAGTTGGATCAGCTCACAATTCCACCAACAATGCATTAGTTTCCCCACATCCCCTTCAACATTTATCATTATCTTTTTCTATAGCATACAAATTCTTAAAGGAAAAGTTAAATGAATCACAGAAGGAAATAGACAGTTAAAAATGTGTTAGTGGGGAATCTCAGTTTACCCTTCAGAGATCTAGAAGAATGGAACCATAAGATGAATAAGAAATTAAGAAGATGAATAGAAGCATAGATTATGAATAATTTTAAACTAATAGAATCCTAAAGAATAAGTATGGGGGGCAGCTAGGTGGCGCAGTGGATAGAGCATCATCCCTGAATTCAGGACCCGAGTTCAAATCTGGTCTCAGACACTTAACATTTCCTAGTTGTGTGACCCTGGGGATATCACTTAACCCCAGCCTCAAAAAAAAAAAAAAAAGAATATGTATGTCAAAAAGCAAAGTATAGAAACAATAATTTCATTAAGATAATGAGAACAATGACACAACATAACAAAATCGGGAAATACAGTCAAAGGAATGCTTGGGGAAATTTTTATATTTCAAAACACATCAATAAAAGAGAGAAAACAAATTAACAAACTGAACTTTCAACTAAAAAAGTAGAAAATATATTTTAAATTCCCAATTAAACTTTAAAATATGAATCTTAAAAATCAAATGGAAAGTTTAATAAAATTGAAAGTTTAAAAAATAAAAACTAGGACCTGACTTTATGAAAAAAATGAATAAAATAAGTAAACCATTGGTTATTTTGTTTTTTAAAAAAGAAGAAAGTCAAATTTCTAGTATAAAAAATGAAAAGGGTGAATACACCACAAATAGAGATGAAATTAAAGCAATTATTAAATGTATTTTGCTGAATTACATGTCAATGAAATCAACAAACTAAACAAAATGTATTTCTATATAATAAATATAAATTTTCACAGATTGACAGAAGAGGAAATAGAATAGTTAAATAATTCTATTTTTTAACAACTTAAACCATTAAAAAAAATTTCCAGGGTGGGAGGAATCAACAACAGAGCCATGTAGATTTACAAGTGAATTCTGCCAAACATTTACAGAAAAATTAATTCCAATACCATAAAAACATTTCAAAAATAAAGAAGTACTACCAAATACCATACAAATATGATTTTGATATTTAAGCCAGGAAGAGCAAAAACAGAGAATGAAAATAGACCAATTTCCCTAATGTTAATTGATGCAAAAAATTTAAATAAAATTTTAGCAAAGAGAGTGCACTAATATATCACAAAGATCATATACTACAATCAGCTTGGATTTATATCAGTAATAGAGTTGGTTCAATAATAGAAAACCATTGATGTAGTTGACAATATAAATAAAAATCATATAATAATCTTAATAGATGCAGATATAACTACTGACAAAATACACTATTAAAAACATTAGAAAATAAATGTAAGAATAAATGGAGCTTTTCCTAAACCAAGAGAATGCATTTTTTGTAATTGGGACAAACTAGAAGGCTTCCCAAAAATCAGGAGTAGAGCCAAAATGTCCTTTATCACCAGTATTAAGTAATATTGCATTGGAAATTCTAGGTGTAGCAATAAAAAAAAAGAAAAGAAAAGAAATTGAAGGAATAAGAATAAAAAATGAGGAAACAAAATTTTCCCTTTTTGCAGATGACATGACTAGTTTTTTGACTAAAAAACAAGTTGAAAAAATGATTTTAACAAAATTGCAAAATATTTAAAAATCCACATAAATCATCAGCCTTTCTGTATCCTATCAACAAAACCCAGAAGGAAGACATAGAAGAATAAATTATATTTACTTAGGAATCTACCCACCCCAGGAAGTATATATCCAATTACAAAACACAAATAAAGTCAAATCTAAACACTTAAAGAAATAGTAATTGCTCATGAGTTGGCTGAGCCAATATAATAAAAATTTCAATTCTACCTGTTAATTTACTTATTCCATATCCTACCCATCAAAATGCCAAAAATGATTTTATAGAACAGAACAAATAATAACAAAATTTATTTGGAAGAAGAAAAAGGTCAGTAACATTAAGGGAAATAATTTTTAAATTGAAGGAAGGGCACCTAGTAGTAGCAGATTTCAAACCATACTACTATGTGACAATCATCAAAACAATCTGGTACTGGATAAGAAATAGAATGGTTGATCAGTAGAATATATTAGATAAACAATAAACACAAGTAAATGATCACAGTAATTTTCTGTTTGACAAATCTAAAGATCTAAGTTTGGGGGCAAGAATTTATTAGACAAAAACTGCTGGGAAAACTAGGAAGCAGTGTGGAAGAAACTAAGCATAGATCAACATCCTCAATTATATATCAAGATAAAGTAAAAATGGGCACATGATTTAAACATAAGGGTGAATATTGTAGGCAAATAAGGAAAACACAGAAAAAGCCTACTTATCAGATCAATGGATAAGGGAAGATTTTATCACCAAAAAGAGATGGAGAGGATCACAGGAAGCAATATGGATGGTTTTGATTAATTAAATTGAAATGGTTTTGCACAAACAAACCAAGGCAGTCAAAAACTAAAAAGAAAAGAAACTGAGAGGAGGAATAGAATGTTATAGCATGTTTCTTTAATAAAGATATTTCTCAAATATACAGAGAAATGTATAAATTTATAAAAATAAGACCCATTCCCCAGTTGATAAATGGTCATAGGATATGAACAGTTTTCAAAAGAAACAAAGCTATTAATAGCCTATGTTATTAAGAAAGGATTTAAATCCCTAATAATTAAAGAAATGTATATTAAAAATAACTCAGAAATACCACCTCACATTTATCAAATTGACTAACATGACAGAAAAGAAACATGGAGGAGACGCGGAAAAATAGTGGCACTAATACACTGTCAGTAGAGTTATGAACTGGTCTGACCATTTTGTAGAAAAATGTGGAACTATGCCCACTGCATAGCCTTTGATTTAGCAATACTGACTGTACCCTAAAAACATCAAAGACAAAGGAAACAGATCTATATGTGCAAAAACATTTATAGGGCTCTTTATGTAGTGGTGAAGCTGGAAATTTGAAGAGATGCCCATCAATTAGGAAATGGCTGAACAAGTTGTGATGTAGTGTTGAAATACCACTGTACTATAAGAAGTGATGAGCATGAGGGCTTCAGAAAAATCTGGGAACACTTATGTGAACTGAAACAAAGTGAAATGGTCAAAACCAAGAAATCAGTGTACACAGTAACAGCAATATTGTAACGATGACCAACTCTGAAGTCTTGGGTACCCTCATCAATACAATGATCTATGGCAAGTCCAAAGGATTCTTGATGAAAAATGGTATTCACTACCCAAAAGAGAACTGATAAACTCTGAGTGCAGACTGAAGCATTTTTAGCTTGTGGGTTTGGGGGGGGTGTTTGGGGATTTTTTTTTGTAAAATAGTTAAGAAGGAAATATATTTTGCTTGATTTCACATGTATAATGGATATTATATGGCTTACTTTCTCACTAGTGGCGGGAGGAGTTGGAGGGAGAGAGAGAATTTCAAGTTTAATTTTTTTAAAATAATTTTTTCAGTTCCACTTTCTCCTAAGGCGTATAAAGATGGTCATCTATATCAGTAAAAAGAGTACACATGTGGATGTAATCATGTTCGACTTTTGGAAGATAATGACTATGTCTCAAGAATGTCAAAAGCCAAAATGGACCATAGTGAAGAAAGGAAACCTCTCGACACTGTTCATGATCAGCAGCTACCCAAACGCCTCCCCAAAAGAACAATCTGTGTTTCTGTAATCTCCACTGAAAACAAAACATGGAACAAGAAACAGCAGAAATCTTCTTCTTACCTGAATCAATAAGGAAATAAAATTTTCTGTCAAGGAAAGTCAGGAGGGCAAAGTGGGTAGGCACTAAGGAAATTACTTTGTATGCATAGAGAGGCTATGAGAGAGACAGTGATTGAGAAGGAGACAAAGAGAGACAGAGATAGAGACAGAAACAGAGAGAGAGATAGTCAGAGATAGAGATGGAGACCGAAAGAGACGAGAAAGACAAAGATACAGAGACAGAGGTGGAGATAGAGACAGAGACAGAGAGACAGAAAGAATAAAGTAAACAACCCCATATTATAGACAGAAATCCCCTCATTGACAGGAGAAACAAAAGAACCATAAATTATGTACAGCAAATTCCTTGTTGAAGTTCACTAGGCTTAATTACTGAAAACAAGGTGCCCTGGGCTGCTTTCCTCCTTAAGCTCTGTCCCCTTGGATCTTTCTTCTAAGAGATTTCCGTGTGAAGAACTGGCTTACTCTTCCCATCCTCAGTCCTCTTCCCTTCCCCATCACAAGTCGAGTGCAATTAAATGTCTTCATCATGAGGTTCAGGCTTGCCCACCTCACTCTACTCTATCTTGCTCCAAGAAGTCTGGGAAGATCCCCTATTCAAATAGGCTGCCCCCTCAATAGTAACTTCTTTTCTGTTGCTGGTTATCCTTTGTTAAAGTCTCTAATCTCCTGTTGCCATTTCTACTTGTTGTAGTCCTTTCCTTCCCAGTTGTGTGGTTTAGTGAAAAAGAACATTTGGCTAAAGAGTCTCCTCCAGGTTTAAGCCTCAGTTTTGCCATGATCACTATGAACATGAGCAGATCACTTACAACCTTACTGAGCCCCATTTGCTTCCTCTGAAAAATGAGAATAATAAAAATTGAAATAGAGATTTAGAGATAAGATCATGTAGTCCAATGCCCTTGATTTATAAAGGAAGGCCCAGAGGCATTTAAGTGATTTATTCAAGGTCACACAGATAACAATGGCAGAGCTGAAGTTCAGCTCAGCTCTTCATATTCCAAAACTAACATACCCTCCACTGGAACAACCTGCCCCTCCTTGATGAGCTGATGAGGAAAGAACTTCTGAAAACTTAAAATCCTAACAAATCGTGCTAGTGCAGGGTATAAGGCCTAAGCAGGACATTTCCCCATAACTTGGAGACAATCAGAAGACATCACTTTCAGAAAATGAAAGTAATAATTACCATAATGCAGATGTGAGTAGCCATTGGCAGTAGTAATTCATTCTAAGATATACATTAGGAAGGAGCTGCTGAATGAAGTAAGTAAGGCTTCCCCAAAACCTTTCCTGGAGAATCTCATCTAAAATTCAACTAAATGAAAGAACAAGCATGAGGGTGGGGAAACTGATGTAGATAGTTCATTGGGGATTCCCCTGACCAATTTGAGGAGCTTCTAAGTTGAATTTTTCATAATATTTTTTAGTCATTTCAATTGTGTATGACTTCTCATTAGAATGTGAACTCCTACAGATCTTAATGCTTTATTTTTTGGAGGGGGGAGAGGTGTCTCCAATATTTAACCTAGCAGTTAACTCATCTTCCTCAGTTCAAATCTAACTATAGACCTTAACCAGCGGGACAAGTCTCTTAACCCTGTTTGCCTCAGTTTCCTCCTCTGTAAAATGAGCTGAAGAAGGACATGGCAAACCAGCCCAGTATCCTCGCTAAGAAACTCTACATGAGGTCATGAAAAGTTGGACAGAACTGATCAACAGCAAATAAAAATTCTTGGTGATTTGCCTTACCTACGGACTCTGATGAGTCTGAGAGTAACCTACACATCTATACGTTCCTGCCCATTCCTACCCTGCTGCAGAACTGTTGATATGAGACAATCACAGTGCAAGAGAAGGGAAGAGAGGGAATAAGCATTTATATGATGGTTACTCTGTGTCAAGCGCTGTGTTAAGAGCTTTACAAATATTATTTCATTTGATCCTCACAACCTTGGGAGGATAATGCTGTAATTTTTTAAATTTTTTTTACATTTTACAGTTGAGAAGACCAAAGTAAACAGACATTAAGTTACTTGCTCAGTATCACACAGCTAGTAAGTATCTGAAGCTGGATTTGAACTTCCTGACTTCAAGCCCAGAGCTCCAACTTAGCTGTGGCACTTAGCGGCCTTTTAGTTTGTTCTCCTAGTTAGAAGAGGATAGCACAACGGAAGGGAGAGGAAAAGAGGAAGAGAAAGGAAGGAAGAAGGGAAAGGAGGTAGGGAAAGGGGAAGGGAAGGAAAAGGAAATTTTTGTTTTTGGCATTTGGGGTTGGGTGGCTTTGAATGCCACTTTATGTTTTTGGCCTTTAACTTTCTCATCTGTCAAATGAGAAGGCTGGACTGAATGATCTGAAAAGTTCCTTTCAAAGTTAGTATTATATGATTCTAAAATAAGCTGTAATCTAAGCAAGTGTAACCTTTCCTTTATAAAGTAATATTATTCAATCAGATGGTTCGAATGGAGTGTAGAAAAAAAAAAAGGGGGGGTGGAACAACCCAACAACAACAGACTTTATCTTTGTGCTTCTAGAACCACACAGGAGAAAGAGTATCCCTACCAGCAGACTTGGTATATAGTTTGTACCCATAAAGGAGCCCTGAACTTGAAGTCACACCATCCCAGTTGGAATCTTAACTCTGCTGCTTATTAACCCAATAACTCTCCAAGTCTCTCTCTACCCCCTCACCTGTAAAGTATTTCTATGATAAAAATATCCAAAATCAAAAGATGATTAAATTTCCCAGGACACTTGGGAAATATGTGTAAACATTCATTGGGGAACACTGACTCCAATTTTCAAAAAGCCATGTGACCAAAGCGGGGCTAAGGATTGGTATAAATAGACTTGGAAAAACATTTGGTGGGAGTTGGAGGTTCTTTCCAGGACCAGGACTATATAGGGATACCCCAGAGACAAACAAGCCGCCTATGATGTCCCAAAGCAAAAAAGACATCCAAGCCACAATGAAGCTGTGGAGACTTAACTGATTATGACAGCATAGATGCAGATGCTATGGGTAAAATTTCCCACTCAGGGGACTGAGTGTTGCCTTAGACGCTTGCAAGCAGTGTGATTCTGGGAAAATATTAACCTCTCTACTGAAATTTCTCCATCTATGAAATGGGGATAGTGCTGGCACTTCATCATAAGTAAGGATCAAATGAATTGACAATACATATAAAGTGCTTTGTAAACTTTAAAACTCTATATAAAGTCTACCTATTGTATATTGTCTCCATTGTCTAGTACTTGCCTTTATCTACTTAGAAATTTGGGAATATCTGACCTTAAGAAAGGTCTACATATTCAGTGGTTCATCTGACTCCAAGTTCAATATTCAGTGCATTGTCCCACGGAACTTTCTGTGGTAGTGATGCACAGTGAATAGAGTGCTGGGCCTGGAATCAAAAACCTCATCTTCCTAAGTTCAAATCTGACCTCAGATATTTACTAGTTGTAAGAATTAGCAAGTCACTTCACCCTTATTGTCTCAATTTCTTCATCTGTAAAATGAACTGGAGAAGAACAGGACATTTACTCTAATATTTCTGCCAAGAAATCATTAAATGAGGTCATAAAGAGCAGGGCATGACTGAACAACAACAATTGCAAATACAAATTGATTGTGAGCTCTCTTGAGGCAAGAATGAGGTGGGGAGAATAGAAGCAAACACTTGTGTTGAATTTCACTGCCACACTATCCTTTCAAAGGGATACTTCAAGCTTGAATTTGAAGACCTTCTTGACCAATGTTAATCATGAAAAAGACCATAATAGTTAGTGAATAGTGAATAAATCCATTTATCCAAGTAAATAGCAAGCAGAAATAATAGAAGCTACATGGATTAAAATATGCCAATTAACAATTAAAGTTAACAATTTCTCCTACTGGGAAGAAGTTATCTCCATTCATACAAAAGACTCTGATCTCACCCAAAGGAAAATTCTTTATACTTTTTAGTGTAAACCAAACTGGAAATTGAGGATATACTGAAGCCCTGCTTTTCACCTACATGGCTTCTTTCCAGGCTTTATTCTCTTTACCTCTGAATTTCTCCTCATAGAGTTTGTCAGTACATGTATTTTCTATGGAATTAGGAAGCACATTTCTCTTCTCTCAAGCTCTTACACCAACGTTCCCTGGCACAGGCATGTACCATTATCATCATTCTGCCAATAAGGAGACTTGTATACTACTGTTCTACACTTGAAGCCAAAGTTACATCTATACTCCATCTTCACCTCAGTGAATTTTCACAAGCATTCCCTCTAGCTGGAATATATTTCCACCTCTCAGAATCCTTGTCTAATTCAAGGTTTAATTTGGGTACCACCTTCTTGATGAAGGCTCCCTTTCCTTTCTCTCCATCCCTACTTGTTAATGCTTTCTTCATCCTTACTTTTTCTTATGCTAGTCTGACTTACAATGAATGTTTAATCCCACTATTAGAATCTAAGCTCCAAAGGAGTGCAGGGACTGTTTCATTTGTGCCATTTCACATAGATTATTATCTATCTGTTATCTATTTATGTTAAATAAATTCCTATTTAATTGAATACTTGATGAATGCCCTTTTTCTAGCTTTCCAAAGTTTTATTTACTCTTTTGGATATATTATTACTAAGTGTTTCCACATGGAAAAGAAAGTTATGGGAATGGGTTTGCTGAAGACACCTTCAGCAGAGTAAAAACTTAGAAAACAACCTGGAGGCTGGAATTCAGTTTTTAAAATAATGTCCCTTGTTAATAAAAAAGAAAGAAAGAAAAAGAAGTTAAATTAAAAGAAAGAAAGTGAGGCCTACAAGTTTAATACATTATGGTGCTAGGTTTCCTCCTTGGGCACCTCCAGCTTTTGTCTAAATTATTTCTTTTCCTTCTCCTCTTTCACCTTATTCATGGACAGTTCTGAGAACTTCCTCACCCCATTTTTGATGCTACTATGCCTGCTCTTGTTACCTATTCTTCCTTCTATATATTCCTTATTTTCATATTTTGCCTTAAGCTTCAGGGCATTTGCTGCATTTAGGAACTGGATCACATTTAGGCTTGGGATTTTAATCAACAAAGTCAACATGTGTGTTTCAGACCCAGGCCCTTTGAGCACTGCCTGCATTGGCCTTCAGCTCCATCAATGGTGTCAAATGGTGATTTGCACAGATATTCAAAATTTTGTCCCTTCTCAGGAGGAGGCAAATCATCCCCTTCTCCTTGTGTTTCAGTAGATTTGTGTTACCTGCTCCTAGCTCTTTCCATTTGGAAAGATCATTCTCAGATGCAAATCAGAACTACGTGGCCCAAATCATAAAAAGCTCTTCATCTTCTTCAAGAGTCTTGATCTCCTGCTCAGGAAGAGGCACTATGGGCTCAAACTGTGGATCATAGTTTGAGTCATCCACATTCTCTGGATTAGGGTTCATCTCAATCAGTCATGTCTTCAGAGGCTAACCTTCCACAGGAGCTGGACCTCAATGAAGAAACAGCAGAGAAAAAGCCTGGATCCTAATTTAATAACATTCCTTTCCATTTTGGGAGGGAGTGTAAATAGAATCTAGCCCAGGGAAATGAACCCTTGTAACTCTTCATTAGAATTTAGGGTCACCCACTAATACATTGTTGGTAGATTTGTGAAAGAATCCAACCATTCTGGAGAGCAATCTGGAATTATGCCCAAAAAGTTATCAAACTGTGCATACCCTTTGACCCAGCAGTGCTACTACTGGGCTTATATCCCAAAGAAATACTGAGGAGGGGAAAGGGACCTGTATGTGCCAAAATGTTTATGGCTGCTCTTTTCATATTGGCTAGAAACTGGAAGTTGAATGGATGTCCATCAATTGGAGAATGGTTGGGTAAATTATGGTATATGAAGGTTATGGAATATTATTGCTCTGTAAGAAATGACCAGCAGGAGGAATACAGAGAGGCTTGGAGAGACTTACATCAACTGATGCTGAGTGAAATGAACAGAACCAGAAGATCACTGTACACTTCAATGTTATATGAAGATGTATTCTGATGGAAGTGGATATTTTCAACATAAAGAACATCCAATTCACTTCCAGTTGATCAATGATGGACAGAAAAAACTACACCCAGAGAAGGAACACTGGGAAATGAATGTAAATTGTCAGCACTACTGTCTAACTACCCAGGTTACTTACACCTTCGGAATCTAATACTTAATGTGCAACAAGAAAATGGGATTTACACACATATATTGTATCTAGGTTATATTGTAACACATGTAAAATGTATGGAATTGCCTGTCATCTAGGGGAGGGAGTAGAGGGAAGGATGGGCTAATTTGGAAAAATGAATACAAGGGATAACATTATAAAAAAAAAATTACTCATGCATATGTACTGTCAAAAAATCGTTTAAGAGAAAGCCAACCAGAGTGGTCTGAATGAAGAGGTTTTCTCTTGTCCAGACTGCTGGAGATAGTTAAACCTCATGATCAACATATTCTCAGTAGGAAGAGCTGAAATTTTTATTCCATTTCCTCATCGAATGTCCACCAATCAATTGATTTTCAGTTGTCAAGGGAATTCCTTTCCAGGATTATCTAAAACTTTCCTGCTTTCCATGACTTTTGTCTTTGATTGCCAAGATAAAGCAAACCATCAACATATTATTAACTAACTTAATAATTTTATTTATTACTAAATATTATCTTATATTCTAATTAATACTATAAAGTTATTATACTGTTAAGTTAAATTATCATTAATTACCTAGAAACTGTTTCCTGGAAGTTTTTTCTTTCTTTATATTGGCAATACTCCAGTAAGAGTGAATAAGAAAGATGACAAGTATAAGCAAGGGTTGGTGTTTGGTAAAAAGGTGAAAGGGTCAAGTGCAGAGGCTACTATGTAGGAACATCAGAGAAGCAATGGTAGATTGGGAGGTTTAGGAGAGGTGGTAGCGGCTAATCAGGGTAAAAAGGAGCAAAATTAGGAAAAGTAAGGCAGGAGGAAAGATGCAGTGAAAAAGTCACATTTTTTTCTCTGTTATCTGTGCCTCTGATTACTTTTTGTGTAATAAACAGCCAAAAAGGAAGCCTGAATTTCCTCAATTGTTTTATAAATAAGAGTATCTAGGTGAAATCAAGGAAATTCTATGGGACTATTCTTGCTTATTCAAATTGATTTTTTGTTGTTCAGTCTTTCCATTTGTTTTCAACTCTTCTTGATTATATTTGGTATTTTCTTGGCAAAGATACTGGAGTGATTGTCATTTTCTTCCCCACTTCATTTTACAGATGAGGAAACTGAAGCAAACAGCATTAAGTAACATGATCAATCAGTAAGTGTCTGAGGCCAGATTTGAACCTATAAAGAGGAATCTTCCTGACTCCAGACTGGGGACTGCTCTATCTAGCTACTATTCAAGTCTCAATAATCAAATTCTGGAAATTATGTCAAGTATGAGCCAGGCTAAACTGAAATTACCCTTGCTAAGCAAATTAGGAAAATAAGAATTACAAAGGACAATACATACATACATACATACACATATACATGTATGTAAACATATATCAATGCATATATATCCTATTTCCAAAACTAAATACATTTTAAAAACTTAAAATTTGTTTACATGGAAATATTGATATGGTAAACCTTTTACATATTTGTCAAAGTAGATTTCTGATATGGCCCTTTATAATATTTAAGGGATTTCTCAATATACCCATCCCATGTATCAGGTACAAGTATGATTATCCCCATTTTACAGATGAGGGAGGTGAGGACGAAGCAGTGAAATAGTTAACCAAGAGTCATGTGGCTAGTAGTAAGTAGTAGAATCCTTAGAAAACTGACCTCTACATGGAAGAGCTAATTTTAATTCTACTCCTTGCTAGATACCCTTGAGTACCCTTGAGCTTTCAAGATCTCCAGGCCATGCTTAAGACTGTAGTTGATATAATAGGAACCAGTCTATATTGACAGAGTTAATTTCCTCTGAGAGAGAGTTCCTTGTACCAATGAAATCATGTATCTAGTGTAAAACAAAAATGGCATTTCAATATGGCAAAGTAGTTTAGAATTAAGTAAAATCATGAGGTGTGAAGGAAGTGTGATACAAAGACACACAGAATCAGTGACATTCTTCCACTTTTATTTATTGTTCAGATGAAAACAGGGAAGTGTGAAGGTTGAAGACAATATTCCTCTCTAGGATCATCTGTTAAAAGAAAGTGAGAAGGAAGTCCCCACCATATTTGGTGATCAGGAAAGAGAGCGGCAAAGAGAAATATAACAATCTGGTGGCTAGTCCCTCACAGGTGGATGTCTGGTTTTCCTGGATTTCTAGAATTTGTGAAATTCACAAACAGGCAGAATAGCTGTGGGGAAAGAATAGAACAGATGGTTATTCAGACTCTGCTGGCTATTTGCTAAAAATGATTCTATCCCCACCCTCCTACAATATGTAAATGGCAGTTAAACACTAGAAATCATGGGAAATAAAGAGCATAGAAATAATTCTCCCTTGCCCTTATCTTAATGGGATAAGAGATCTGCCATGGCCACATATTCCTACCTTTCTCCTTAATAGCCAAAAGGTCCCTTATACAACTTCATACATCACAAAAGAAGTATCTTAAAAATGACTGTTTATTATTTTCCTATTCTGCTACCTTCCTGTATCTGTTTCTAATTTATTCTGTTCTGTTGTCATATGCACACACACACACACACACACACACACACACACACACACACACATTTTTAGGGTTGGATGGAAGCCAGAAAGGTCATCTAGTCTAAATTTTGCTTTGTGCACAACCCTCAAGTTTCAAGTCACTGGAGTTGTCACCTGTGACCCAGGCCAGTGATCCCAGCCTGAGTAGAGGTTGTTAAGGGCCTGGAAAGAGTTGTTGGTATGAAGGCAATGAGTTTTCATACAATGCTTATTGACTTATTCTCTTCTGTCTTGCTCTAGACCATCACCCCTTTTGCCATAGGTTACATTCAGGGCCAACCTTAGTCTGAAAGGGGAAGAAATAGGCCAGCAGCAAGCTGGAAGGAAATCTGTGTGGCCACCAGCTATTCCCCTACATGGCTGTTAATTAGAGACAGTCAGAAGATGAAGACTAATAGATTGCTCTTTGTCTACTATTCAGCACCTTGGACAGTGCTGGACCCATAGCAAATACTCAATATTTATCAGATTTGATGATTCCGGTGTTTCTAAGGAATTCATTTGATTATGTGCTCCATTTCCCCATTATGTGTCTTCCTACTTACAGGAAGTCAAGCATTTCTTGAGAGAGCCAACAGCTGTGACATAGTCTTTTCCTAAGAAACTTTCATAGGTGGTGCCATCTGGGATTTTTGCCAAGCACTCAGTGTTGTCTTTGAACAGGAGGTTTCCGGTTTTGGGTAGAATATTAAAAGTTTCTTTCTCACTGCCATAAGTTCCAAAATGGTTCTGAGTCAAAGAGACAGACATGTTATCAGTAGGCATCCATGGAAAAAGGGAGAAAAATATAATATACTCAGGATCAACCTTAGAGAAAACTTCAAAGCAATCCACATTGACCTCTGGTATCTTTTTCTTTACCTTGTCAACATTATCCCTTCCTAATATTATAGACACCTCTCATTTGTCCTCTGTCTGGTCCCCTTATAGCCCAAAGGCTATGCCACTGTTTTCTCAGATCCTGAAAGATTTCTGCTTAACACATTGCCTTAAGGGGAATTTATAATGGCCTTCCTAGAGATAAAATACCCTTATCTAAAGGAATAATTGGCCAAATCTGAGGCAGTATGTTATCCAAATTGTGAAGCTGCCTTCTGAGAGGAAAGAAGTTTTCAGAATCCTCCTTCAATTATACTATTCAGTAACTACTGCTTTCCCTGGTTTATTCATTTGGTTTGTCGTTTTTGTGATATCTTGAATTCAGAGACCATGTCTTTTTCATAGTGTCCAGTGTTATGCTAACTTCTACCAGTGCTATTTCTGACTGTTTTAACTTTGATTTTAAAAAGCAGATAATCAAGGACAAAGCCAAATATATTTATCATAACTTATACCCAAATTGTCTGCCAAGTGATTTAAACCATCATTCTCACCTAGAAAAAGAACTAAGTGAAATAGGATTGAGTACAGGAAGCTTTCCCAAAGTCTCTCAATAAAATCAAGAAGGCACAGAGTTTGAAAAACTTAATGCTCCTCTGTTCTTGAGTCAGAAAGCTCACTAACAGAAGATCATAAAGGATCCTGCACATTCTCTTTTACTTTCTATATAGATACTTAAGGCAATAGTGTTAATATACAGCCACAGCCAATAACCCACTTTCAGATTTAAGTGGAAATAAAATTAAGTGACTGGTTTCTGGGTCCTATTAACGCATTCAAGTCCAATTAAGTAAGGAAAAGGGATAGCAAGCACTGGATTATACAGACCTGTTGATCCAATAGCACCTGGCGAACTAAAGATGCCTTTTCTTGCCGTGAGATCACAGCATGGTTTGGTGCCCTAGCCAGGTGACAATTCTCAAAATTTTCCACATCATCCTGGCCTCCATTTAAACATAATAACTTAAAGTCAGCACTTTTCAGATTTTTTGCCCAAGATTCTGTATTCTTTCCTGAAATGAGAATGAAAGTAAACATCAACAACCATTTACTTTGACTAGTTGTTAATCTACAGGCTATTACTCATGTAATTATAGTACCTATGACTCTAATTTACTTCTTCATAAAAATCTATACATCTGTGCCATGATGATTCATGGAAAGAAGAATATATCTACTATCCCCCCAGAAAGACAATTCAATTTCATATTTTATAACCAATCATTCATCCTATCCTGAACACTTCCGTCCATGAAATTTTTCTTGAGGTTCAAAACAAACTTTTAGTTTTAAGACCAAGGAGAATGTAATTTGTTCTTCTGTTTCCAAATAACTTTTAGTATAAGTAGAGAAAGAAAAAACCTTAATGTTCTTATTGTTTCCCAGACATTGAGCACTAGTTTCTCTGCTTCACTTGTTAGGTTCCCCTGGGGGCAAAATTCTTTGGAGGATCATTTTTAAAAGCTACTTCACAGGCTCAATGAATACCACCTGTCTATACACATTAGCATACTCATGTGAATACATATTTCATAGGCAGCCTTTTCATTTGTTATCTATCTTTTGTCATGCTACTAGAGGAGAAAACATGGACATTGAAAAGAGTGTTAAGAGAGCATCTTAGACATTATGTGATGTGAAACTCCTCTGGGCCTGTTTCCTCATCAATAAAAGGAAGGAGTTTGACTAAATAATCTCTGAAATCACCTCTAGTTCTAAATCTATGTTGCTTTAGTCCCAGGGAGAATTCATTTATTCATTCAAATGGTTTTGATTATCATGTAAATAGTTTACCACCTCTTTGCAGAAAATTTAGCAAGTTCTTATGTCAGGCAAGGACTGCCATTGTGCCCCACTATTTCTTTGTAGGAATCAAAATTGACTTGAAATAGTCTGTCATAAGTATTGTGTCTTTGTACTTCCATCATTCTACTCTCACCATTATCCCTATAGGGATGAATCATAAGGAGATTAGAAATGGAAGTGACCAGCCTGTTTTCACCAGATTCCCTCATTTTGCATTCTCACTCTCACTAATCTTCCTCACTTAACAGAGGGGAAAACTAAAACTGGGGAGGAGTACTGAGTCAAAAAGGTGGCCATGATGAGGGGAGGATGTAGACTCTGGATTATGCTTTTAGCACTCTTTCAAGATGCTTCTTGTTTATCTTCTTTCCCCATCCAATTCTTAACCATCATTCAAGGCCCAGCTCCATTCTCAAAATCCTCTGAGAAAGAGTCCACATCAAAGCTGAACTCTGAATTTTGAGTCTAAAGGGAAACTAGGTGGTGCAATCGATAGCATGCCAGACTTACAATCAGGAAAACTTATCTTCCTGAGTTCAAATCTGATCTTAGACACTTCCTGGATGTGTGACCCTGGGCAAGTCATTTAACACTGTCTCAGTTTCCTCATCTTGCAAAAAGAAATGGTGAATTAATCTAGTATTTTTGCCAAGAAAACCCCAAATGGGGTAACAGAGAGCCAAATATGATTGAAATAATGACAACAAATGTCTACACTGCTCATTGAACAATTAGTTATGAATCCTCTGAGTTAATCTTAAATCTATATTCAACTGGGTCCACTAAACCTGAAATTGTGGGTACCTAAGATATAGGACTGGTTTTCATATCAATCCAAAAATTTGTTGTTGGGAAATTAACAGTTTTTTGAGAGGCTTTGTAGAGTAGTGGATAGAAAGCTGATCTAGGAAGTAGTTAGAAAGCTCAGTGGCTTGGAATTCTGAGTTCAAATTTGGTATCAGATACTTAATAGCTATGTGATGCTGGGCAATCCCTTAACCTCTGTCTTCCTTGGTTTCCCTTCTGTAAAATGGGATTAATGATGGGAATCTACCTAACAGTGTTGTTGTTAAATAAACCTTAAAACACCAAATAAATGCTAGGTCTTATTCTAATGATTGTCATTGTTGTCAGGAATCAAGATGATCTAGCTTTCCAGTTCCATCTCTAATACATTAAGGGTATGTGCTTGGTGCAATCCAATTAACCTCTCAGTGGCCCTGGCATCCCTCTAAAAACCAAGCTCCAAGACAAGTACTGATCTGCACTAGCAAAACTATCCCACACACACACCTCTGATGGGGGAGAAAGAGGAAAACAAAAAGAAAAAATTACTAAGCATGCATTTCTCCTTCCATCTGTTAGTGTAAGTAAAGAATGGATATTCAAGAATCTACTGTATGTGGATATACAGACTTGTATGGAATTTGAGCTGAAAGGGATCCTGCAAGCTCCCTTCCCATTCCCACTCAAACCCTTCATTCTTCATTTGAGGACTTATCCAAGATCATATATGCAGTCAATGTCAGAGCTGATATTTGAAAATAGATCTTCTAACTCCAAATCTACTTTTTTCCCTTTGCCAAGAGCTCCTTCTTTTTCCTCCTCAACTCACATTACTCAGATGCCTTTTACCACTGTCTCCTTCACCCTTGACTCACATGAAGAGATAGCCACTTTTACCTTGCTAAACAAAACTCTTCACATGCATATGTGATCCTCTTCCATTCTGTTTTCTCCACTGGATTTCCCTCTTTGACATCCCCACTTTCACTCAAATATCAGCCTCTCTTCCTCTACTGGCTACTATTCTACACTCTACAAACATGCCAATATTTCCTCCATCCTCACAAAAATTTCACTTCATTCATCCATTCATAGCATATCTTTCCTATCTTTTGTTACCATTCTTGAGAAAAACATCTACAAGAGGGTCTTTCCCATCCTTTCCTCTCATCCTCTTCTTAGCTCTTTGCAGTTTAGCTTGGGATCTCTCATTCAAACAGAACTGCTTTCTCTAAAGTCATTCAAGGTCTGATTGCCAAAACCAATGGCCTTTTATCAATCCTCATCCTTCTTGACCTTTCTGCAGCCTTTCACACTATCATTCACCCTCTCCTCCTTGAGATTTTCTACTGGTTTTCATGATTCCTTTCTCTCCTTATTCTTCTCCTATCTACCTGACCACAGTTTCTCAGTCTCCTTTGCTGGATCTTCATCCTGGTCATGCCCTCTAACTTCATATATCATACAGGGTCCTATCCTGAAGCTTCTTCTCCTTTCCCCTGATAAGATTTCCCTTGGTGAATCTCATCAGTTCTCATGGATTTGATTATTATCTCAAAATTGATGATTCTTGAATGTTATCTAGTCGTAAATTCTCTGCTAACCTCCAAGTTCTCATCTTCAAATATCTATTGGACATCTCAAATTGGATGTCCTATTGATATCTTAAACTCAATATGTTCAAAACTCAACTCACAAGTCTCTACTTACTCCAAATATTCCATCCTGCACTCAACTCCGAAAGTGATCTTCCTAAAGGGTATATTTGAGCATTTAACACTCCTTCCCATCCAACACACACACACACACACACACACACACACACACATTCAATAAATTTAAGTGCTTCTTTATCACCTCCAGGACCAAAGATAAAAATACTGTGTCATTCAAAGTCTTTAATAAGCGTTACCTCTGTATCACTCTCCTCAATTTTTTCTTTTTATATTCAACATCTCTGTCACACTTTCTCCTTGCTGCTCCATAGAGGAGACACTACATATCCCATCTTTGGGCATTTTCACTGCATGTCTCCAGTACCTAGACTACTCTCTCTGCTAATCTCTACTTCCAGGCTTTCTTCAAGTCCTAAATAAAATTCCATCTTCTACAAAGATCCACCCTCAAAAAGTCTAGTGCCTTCCCTCTGTTAATTATTTCCAATTTTTCTGCAAATAGCTTGTTTGTTTATAATTATTTGCACCTTGCCTCCTGCATTAAACTGGAGGCCTCCCTAAGGGCAAGGATTATCTTTTTTCTTTGTTTGTCTAGGATTTGGCATAATGCCTGACACATAGTAGGCATTTAATGGATATCTATTGATTGATTAACACTACTTCTTAGAGTAATAGAGATAGTGTCAGTTATTAGGAGTGTAAGGTGATGCTACTGATTATGCACAATCTCTGTCACAATTTTTATATGTCTCAAATTAAGCTCTCATAAACTCCAAGAGTCTGGGCCTAAATCTTAGCTATGTTTTCTACATAGTTATTAGAGTTCAAAGAAACCCAAGAAAGCAAGTAGTGTCCAATTCTTTCACTTTCTAATTGAAGAAACTAAGACTTTGAGAGGAGGGGTGATTGGTCAAAAGTCACATAAATAAGACTAATCTTTGAACTCAGATTCAACTCTAAATGTGGTGCTTTTTTACTATAATCTACAGCTTCTCCTGGCCTCTAGCATTCTGCATAACCATATGTACTCAGTTTCTCTTTGTTGGACTGAATTGTGCAAGATTGCTATAAAGATCCATGTGCCACCCTTGGTGCTGATGTCATAGTTCACTAAAACCTAGAGGGAATCACATACCATCTACATTATCCAAGACGGTGCTGTGTTTCACAAAAGCAACATCTCCTTTATTCTCAGCCAGGCATCTACAAAAGATGAAAAGCAAGTGAGCATTAAGATTCTCTTTCTTGAAGAGAATCTTTTCCAGAATCAAACAATTTTCTATTATAGAAGTGTGGACTTTAAAGCTGGAAGGGCCCTTGGAGGTCTTTGAGTCTAATCTCCTCATTTTCCAAATAACAAAACTGAGGTCCAGGAACTTTGAGCAAACAAAAGCAAGATTCCAACCCAAATCCATTGACCCAGGAACCAGTGATTAGTGATTAATTATGGAACAAAAAGAAGTCAATGCTTTAGTCACCATAATCCATTTTGGTCAATCATAATTTATTCAAGATACTACTGATGATACCAAGTAAAATGAAGTAGTAAAAAAATTTAAATTTCTATTATCAGAGCACTTTCCCCCAAATAAATCTAACAGCATTATGAACCATTTAATGAGAACAGTGGAATTGCTTCTCATCAACAAGTGTTTAAAAATTTGGAAAGATTTTAATTCAAAAGCCTCTTTGTGAGATGACTCACAGAAATTTCCACTTCCTCATCTGATGTAAGTCACTATGGGGGTAAAGGAGGGTGAGGTGGGAGAGAAAATTGAGAAGGAAGGTGAAAATATTTCCATTCATCACATTTTGGCTTTCAGATTTGGAGTTTTACCTTTAAATGTTCTCCTTTACCTCTTAATCATTCATAAAATTAGCTATGGAACTATATTTTAAAATGTGGAAACAATACCTGCAGAGCATCAGGTTAACTAAAAGCAAAAACAAATTGGAGACAGCCATTTCCACATTTGCATGACTTCTCTATTTGGGATTTGATACCAAAACTAGATTTGAACTTTGTTTCATATTTTTGTTTATTAATAATTTTGTTTCCTTGTCTCTGTAGACACCTTCATGTTATCCAATTGTTCATAATGGGCCAAAGTATATAATGTTAGTAACAACAATATACTTAATACCATCCACAGTATTAGTCAAAAGAAGAATTCTGAACTAAGGATAGAGGCGATCACAAAAGATAAAAAGGGTATTTCCTGTTAAGTAACTTTGAAAATCTTTTGCCTAAACACAATCAGTATAACTAGGATAAGGGAAGAGGTCAATGGGAGGAAAAAAATTAGTCTTTGCATTTAATATCACTGACATGGCTCTGATATCCAATATTTAGAGGGAACTAATATACATATATAAAACCAAAACCCATTGCCCATTGAATAAGTAGTCAAAGAACCTGAACAGATATTCCTCAGAAGAATTGCAAACCATTTTTGACTACTTCAGATTTCTCTAAATCAATTTGCAGAGAACTTAAAACAAATAAAAGCAAACAAAATACTTCTGAGGCTTCACTTCTAATGCAGGAAATTGGTAAAAATATCCAAAGATCAGAATAGACAATATTGGAGGAGTGATGGGGAAATGAGCACACTGATTTATTGTTGATGGAGCTGTGAATTTGTTCCATTCTTCAAAGAAAATTACTAAAATGTTCTTGTCCTTTGACCCAAAGAGCCTACTATTAGTAGAAAAAGAATAAAATGGAACTTCCAAAGGATCTATATGTACCAAAATACCATAGTAGCTCTAGAGGCTCTTATCTTCTTGGTGGATTAAAATTGAAAAAAGTCTTTTCTTCTGTTGGGTAATGGTTAAACAAATTATAGGATCTGAAAGTGATGGAATATTCACATCCATAAGAAATAATAAAATAGACATTTTCAGAGGAAACTAGAAAGGCATTTTTGAACTGATGTAAAGCAAAGTGAGCAAAACTAGGAAGATAAGCTATATAACGGCAGGATTATGAAGAAATTTAACTTTGAAAGTCTTTAGTATTCTGATCAATGTAGTGATAAAAACCTCGAGGTGAAATATGCCACTCACCTCTTCTGAGGAAATGATAAATTTAAAAAAGCACAGAGACAGGAGCATACATTTTTGGGTGTGGCCAATATAGGAATTTATTTTTACTGCACTATACATATTTATTATGCAACTCTTATTAATTTGTGTTCAGAAGGAGAGAGGCAGTGAAAGGAGCACATTATGATGCATGTAAAAATAAATATTTTTAAAAGAAAGTCCCTCTACATGGATAAAATATTATATAATGAAATAAAATCTTTACAAAATATTTTATATTTATCCTGGTAAAGACTGGCCAACAATCAAGTTATTGTGCATCATATATCACTAAGTAGAGTCAAAGTTATCAGCGATTAATTTTAGAACAAAAAGAAGCCAAGGCTTTAGTCACCATAATCCATTTTGATCAATCATAATTTATTCAGTGTGTTAGCTGATCATACAAAATTACATTAAACAAACACAAAATACTTTACAGGTTTATATTGTTTATTCCCTCCTCTGAAACTACCTGTATATCACAACCTCCTTGGGCCTCAGTCTTCTGTATCTGAAGAGGATACACTCTGTGATCTGTAAGGTTCCTTCTGCTAAGAGCCAAAGATGCTGTACACTTGGCTGACATTATAATTTTTCCCCCAATAGCAGGATGCCATCGAAAGCATGTTGGGTTGGGTTGGAAATCAGAAAAGATCAGTTCAAATTTTAGTTTTGTCACTCATAGCCTATGTGATCTTGGACAAGTCCCATGATCTCTCGGTGCCTTATATAGAAAATAGAGGGTTTACCTTTTGAGACTCTTCTGGTATTAATTAATAATCTATGATTCCATGACCCCTTTTAGAAGGCTAGCCTTCCCAGCATGATGAAGACCCCATGTCAAGCATCTCCTCGGACATGTGTTAGCTTTTAAGCACTGTGTTCTGGGTAACCTTTCAAGGTTATAAATTAGATAAACTTGTCTGTGCTTAGCAGAAGGAATTTCCTACAACAATGATATCACGGGTCTCTCTTTTCACAGGCTGCCTTTGAAAAAAGTGCATTTTCAGAATCACTGAGCACTAAGAATTTTCTTGGAGCAGCCAGGTGGCACCATAGTGCACAGAATGCTACGCCTAGAGTCAGGAACTGATTGCAGATCTTGGGCAAATCACTTCACCCTGTTTGCCTCAATTTCCTCACCTATAAAATTAATTGGAGAAGCAAATGGCAAACTGCTCCAGTGTCTATGCCAAGGAAATCTGAGATGGGGTCACAAAGAGGCAGACACGACTGAAGTGACTGAACACCAGCAACTTTTGAGATCAGTCCCAAAGTGGAACGAACACCTCAGGTAAGTGACCTATCTATCTCACTGCCCAGAGTCTAGATCATTTCTTAGATGTTAGGGAAAGAATTTCTTCTGGGACATAAATCGGATTGGATGGTTACTGAGCATCTTTCTAATTCTGAGATTCAATAATTCATTCCATGATAATAAAAGAGGCAAAGTAATCACAGTACTAAACTGAGATCTAGAATAGCCTTAGCGAATACTTTTGGGCCAACTTTATTTTTACAGAGAACAAACTGAAGCTTAATGTATTCAACATTATACAGGTAAATAAGTATCAGAGGACAGCCTAGGTTTTCTGACTCCACAATCTGTATTCTTTCCAATGCAGAATGCTACCTTTTCCTTTAGCTGTTCAACTTCTAATGTTTCCTATCTTTACTCCAACTAAGAGGCATTAAAAGGCCACATTGCCCATCAGACTGTTAGGGAAAAAAATCCAACAGCCACCCAGCAAATTTGATGATGCTGGCAAATGACCAAATGTATAGAGCCACTGATCTGGACTACATCCTATGGACCTGGTCTAAAATCCTCAGTGAGAGTGAGGAGACCTCACTAGTAGTCATGGACCTGCCCCTAACCAGCTGCACAATCCTGAGCAAATCACATAAGGTTTCTCCACTTCAATTTCCCCATCTATAAAAAGATAAAAGTAGACTAGAAAAATTCAGGGCTTCTTAAACTTTTCCACTCATGGCCCTTTTTCACCCAAGAAATTTTTCATGGCCCCGAATATAACAAGTATATAAAATGATTCAATCATAATTTCATGACCCCCACATTACAAGATCCCAGTTTAAGAAGCTGGGGACTAGATGATCAATAACAGCTCCTTCTGATCTATGATTTTACAATTTAACTATTAATCCTGTGCCAGTACATTTTCATTTCTGCATTCCTGGGAAAGAATTTATAAGCTGTAATAATGAACAATCCATGGCAAAAGGCCTGAATCCAAGAGAAGAGGAAGTACATCAATGGGAGTGACAAAAGACCTGAGTCCAAGAGAACAAGAAGGAAAGCAATGGGAAACCAAGGTATCTTGAGGAATCTTACAGATAAGAGTATCTTTTTTGGATATCAGGGACACTTGGATCCCTGATCATGTCATTGTGTGCATCTTTCAGTTTCTTTGAAAGACGATTTCCTAAAGCTGATACCCTTCTAAGTATAGCCCAGAGCTGTAAAGCAGAAGGAAGAGTTAATGTATTGGAAAGATGTTGAGAATAAAAGGAAGAAGAGACTGATATTGGTGATGGTATTTTAGGGTTGGGTTTAATACACTTACCTAAAAGCCCCATTGTAGCCATAGTAGGTTTCTTTGGTACTAGAAGCACATTTATCCAAAATTGGTGACTTTGGATTGCCAATACATAAGGCACAGAGATTGGAAGTAGGATCAGCACCAGGAGCACAAGATTCACTGAAGTATTTATCTACACAGAGAAAAGACAGTGGTTTCTACTTGAATAATATGAGTGCTTCCTTTTATTTCCCATGTTAAAAGCCTCTATTTTAAATTACATAATTGCCCCAATTAAATGAAGACGTGATCATAAGCCCAGAACCTGAAATAAATCAGAGGTTCAGAGATAAGGCAACATTGCAGGGAGAGAAGGTGACGCCCCCCCTCCCCCGACAGACACACCTGATGGTGATTTTTTTCTTTTTTTAAAATGTTTAAAATTGCAAAAAAAAAAAAAAAAAAAGAAAAAGAAAGACAGAACATGGAAAGTAAAAATATATATATTGTCATGTGCCCAGCAGAATAACAATATTCAATAAATTTCCATTTCAAGAAACAAAGAAGGTATTATATTTATGATTATCCATGTTTTTGTTGTTGTTGCTTCCATGTACGTTATTCTTTTGTTCTTTACTGTACCCTTTTTACTTTATTCTTTTTTCAAATGGTGATTTAAAAAATCACTCAAGGCTCCTATTTAGAAAGTCAATTCATATACCACACCATAATCCAGGTACATTGGTGACTGCTTTTCTCCTTCAAATGTGTCCTTGATATGTTTTAACCTGATTCTACACGTATAGAAATATTTAGCACTCTCTACCACCCAAGGTAACGAGGGACTTCACAGTGTAAATTTCCCTAAGCCTCTAACAATTAGAGAAAATTAGACAAATAACTTCCTCAAAGAACCAGCTTACCAAATTCACAGGAATGGGTTTGGTTGTGTATCAGGCCCATGGGAATGTTCCAACCAGCAGTTCTGCCAACTGCTGTGTGGCAGGATTTCTTGTCTTTCAGTGAATTCCATGAGAGATCAGTACCTGACCTAACAACAGCCACAGCATAATAACCTTGAAAATAACAGACACAAAAAAGCAAAAGTTAGCATTATGAGCCATTCCAGAAAGGGCCATTTGATGCCACTAGACCAAACTTACTTCATGCCTTGGGGAAAACAGATACATAAATGTCCTCAGACTTATAGGAACCAGAGCATTGGAAGAAGCTCAGTCTTTTACTTAATTTCTCATGACCAGAAAATTATCCATACTATAACAAACTCAGCAAGTAGTCATCCAGACTATTCTCAAAAGACTTTCAGTTAAAGAGAATCCTATTATTTCCTAAGGAAATCTCTTCCATTAATTATTTGCATTCAGTCATTTATCAGTATTATCAGACACTTTGTGACCCCATTTGGGGTTTTCTTGGCAGGGACACTAGAGTAGCTTGAGTTTCCTTCTCCAGCTTATTTTACAGATGGAGAAACTGAGGTAATCAGAGTGAAGTGACATGCCCAGGGTAACACAACGATTAAGTTGTCTGGCTGGACTTGAACTCAGGAAGATGGACCCAGTGATCTATCCTGTGCCACCTGGCTAACCCTTCCATCGCTGGGTTTACCAATTCAGACTCACCCTGAGCAGGTTTATTCACACAGTCCTTCCCATGACTCTGTCCATTCTTAGGTGCTGAAAAAATAAAGACGCCAATGGAATGAATCTTCCATCTGCATTCACTAAATATCAGGTTTTCTTAAGCATGAGTGCTTATACCACTACAATGTCATTCCATTCCATTCCATTAAGGAGAATCCATTCCATTCTATTCAGGAGAATCTTTGATTCTCCACAGTTTAGAATAACATGAAAAATGAAAATTCATTCCTATTCAGCTAACTTTGCTTCCATTTTGATCCCACCCTTAGAGTGTTCAAATGACTCAGGCCCATATTTTCTTTTTCTTTGTGCTTTTTAATCACTTCAGGGTTTATTAGAATCTTTCTATACCAGAAGCAAGATATAGTGTATGACCTTTGCTATATATTTGTATATAGTATGTGACCTTTGCTATGTTTGGTATACATATATATATATGTATATAGCATATATAGCAAAGGAAAAAAAAAAGAGAAGGAGCTAACCTGAGCTCTATCAACTATCTCAGGGCTTTAAATGTTTAAATGATTATTAGTGAGTCTAATTTATCCCTTTGCTATTTCCCACCCTTGTTCTGCTGCCCTAGTGAGAGCTCTGCATAAAATCTTTTGTTCAGAGCCTAGAGAGAGTCAAGCTAAAGGAGAAATATTCCCTCTACTTACTGTAGCTTTCTGCTAGGACAGGCACCAAACCACACTTGCCAGCAATGTAAACATATCCTCCATCAGTACTCATGGCATCAGCTTCCCCTTTCTGTGGAGGCAAAGTAAATCATTACAAAAACATTGTTTCACGGAGCCTAGGAGCCCTTCATCACGCCTGCCATCATATACACTTAGTGACAGGGTGATTGACTAGGGAGAAGGATGGGAAGTGTAGGAACTTAGGTAGAGTTTCATATGAGAAAATTACCTTGAATATCAACCTCATATAGCAGACCACAACTTTTAAAGTTATTTCTAAGGCTTCTGGCATCATAAACTTAGAGCTGGAAGTGATTTCCAAGGTATTCTAATTCAACCCCCTCATTTTATAAAAAAGGAAGAAACTCGACAGTCTAGGATCCAATACAGGAGACATAAAACACATGGTTTTAAAATATTACATTTTATAAGTACAAAGCTTTTACTGCAGGAAAATCCCACTCTCTCTAACATGGGAAAGGGGGGGGGGGATTTCTTCTATACTAAGTGAAGGTACACAGAGAAGGGTACAATTCTGTAGTGGGCAATAACACGTCTTTATGTGCACATAACAATGAAAAAAACATAATTTCATTGAGGCAGGGAGTGAATTTTCCTGATGTTATCTACAAAGTACAAATTCTTTGACTCATCTCTGTCCTTATCACCACGCTAATAACACACTAGGGATGTCTAAGGAGACCCAGGTTTTTTCTCAAGCACAGATTCCCAGGAGCACCCAAAAGCATTCACATATTAGTCTGTGACTATACTGAGTTCCTGGTCATGCAGGAAGGGACTCAAGTTGAGTGGCACAAAATGGACTGTCATGGGAAGTTGGTATTTAATGTAATTCCCTAACAGAGTAGCTCAGATACAGAAGAAATATTGTGATTATTATCATTTTTTATCATCTTCCTTCTCTCGGAGGAAATTCCTACTTTGAATTAAAAGGGTTTAGAATTAGATGTTACTTTCAATATGACCTATACCAAACTTTCCATTTCCAAGCAAGGAAACTAAGTTCCAGTGAGCCAACAATGTTTTCAGTCACACAATTGATGGAACCATTAACCAGGATTCTGATCTTCCTAGGCTAAAGAGCCCCAAAACACTGATGCTGTACTAAAATGGGAGCACCTACCATTATCTTGACAATGCAATCTTCAGAGTTTTCTCCTACTGCACATTCAATGACTCCTCTACTGAACACACTCCATTCATCACATTTTATCTTTTCATCATCATTTACTGTGCACCACGTCACCTTCTTGTCCCCTGAGGGATGAATTCTGTCTAGGTCATTACCTGGGAAAAGAAGTCAAGAGTTTAAACCATTAATCAATTTTTAAAATGCACTATGCAAAAGCCTGAGCTATGACCAGTGAAAGAAGAAATGGCTTTCTGAAGGTTTGACCTTTTGAGTTTATTATGTATGGTAATACATTACAAAGTACATACAAACAAAGACCAGCGTCCTCAACTTAGGTCTGGGCCCTGAAAACGGGGGTAGTTAGACATTTATACATTAAAAACAATTATTTAAATAAAGGCAATTAATCAGAAGGAAACAATACAACATTGAGTCACCTAATTGGATGAAAGAGTAGAGATTTTCTAACTTGGGAGGAAAAGCACAAACAGGTACAATTCTTGAAATCAAACTTGCTCCCTGTGTATAAATAATCAGCACGGCAACAGTAACTGATTGATATGGAGCCAGTTTTCAGAGAAGAATTGCTTGAGATGTACAATTGTAAGAACTCTTACAGTTAGTTAATAAGAGAATCAGAATATAAGAAACAACACTGAATCACAGATCTAGACCTGAAAGAGCTCTCAGAGGCCATCTACTCCAACCCCTTCATTTTATAGAGGAATAAATGGAAGCAGAGAAAGTTTACACGACTTGGCCTAAGGTTCTGCAGGTAGCAAGCACTGTTTTTAGCCTAGATGCTTCAACCCTAGAAGAGAGCATTTTTATTTCCATTTCCACTCTCCCTATAGCTCGGATGTACTTTCCTTAAGTGTAATTAATAAGTATTAACTGTGTATATCAGATACATTCATATATACATATAAGATTTCCAAGATTCCTCCGGATTCCTCCTATCCCTGAAATTCTTTGATATATAATCGGATTCTCAAATATATTATATGTATATATAAAATATGTATAATATATATAAATATAAATATGAATAAATAAGTATAAGATCTTTCAAATGTTTGATTCAAATATATGATTTCTAGGGTCTCTTCCCCTGACATTCCTTGATTCTGTACTTCCCTAGTGATATCAACTAGGCATTGTGCTAGAGATTATGGATATTTAAAAAACAAAAGTAAAATATTCCAGAAGTTCACTTTCTAAATAATTCTTTTCTTCTTTTATCTTTTTTTTTTCCTTTTTTGCCTGAGGCAACTGGGGTTAAATGACTTGCCCAGGGTCACATAGCTAGGGAGTGTTAAGTGTCCAGGCCATATTTGAACTCAGGTTCCCCTGACTTCAGGACTGCCACTCTATCCACTCCTCCACCTAGCTGCCCCCTAAATAATTACTAATTAACTGATTTGACCTGGCCTTTCAAGGACTTCCCTACAGGATTTTAGAGTGTTCATTTTCCTTTGATGGCCTCTGTTTTTCAGGTCTTTAAAATGAGGGAAACAAAAACATACTCTCTAAGGCCTTTTATATCCTTGAAATTCCCTGACTATGATTAAGATTCTCAAACTTATGACATTTATATGATTGAGATCTTTCAAATATGTGATTCAAATATATGACTACGAAGGTCTCTTCTATCCCTGACAGTCCCTGATTCTGTACTTCCCTAGTGATATCAGCTAGAAACTATGACGGGTAGGAAGATTTTCTGAGTTGCTGCACTGAGGATCATAGATATGATTGGAGAGAGGCATTCTGAAAACTTTAGAAATAATACTGAATATAATGTAGAACTTCTGTATGTAGTTCTTAAAATGTTTGCCCCCTGTCCTTCATCAGAACTAACTCTATAAAGCTCCTCGGCTCAGATGGCAAATAGAACCATCTGGCCTAACAATCTACAGGAGACTAGTACAAGAAAGCAATTTAACTCCTCCGAATTTCAGTTTCTCCATCTTGCCAAAGATTTTGAAGAAGGATCGGATGCCTGGAAGCATTATAATGTCTTACAATGACTGCAACTGAGTTAGAATCATAGACCCATATGCTAATAATTTACTGCTTGGGCCCCCACTCCCCATCTCTGAAATGGACCAGAGTCTGCTTACCTTTCACAGGCTTGATGGCCTGGATGAATTTGTATCCTAGGTACAATTCATAGTCCATTTTTGGAGGTACTCTCAGAAGTCTATTAGCAGTGTCCTTAAATAGCAAGTCTTTTCCATGTTGGGAAGCAAATAGATTGAATTTCTTTGATTTGCCCTTGCCAAAATGTTCCTATTCAAGGGAAAAAGAAAACCATGAATGAAAATTGCTAACAAGGGAAGAGGTAACTCAGTGTGTGGCCCTTTTTGCCATATTCCTTCATGAGTTCAGTAATCTAACCTGTTTCCATACTTTTAATTATCATCTCTGTGCTTCACCAATCCCTTTATTCTGTCCTAATCCCTCTCGAGCTCCAATCTGTTTCTTTCCTCACCAACCACCTATTAGAAAGTTCTACAAACACCCAAAACAGATCTCATGATCTTGTCCCATACTCACATTTTTCTACTAAATGTTTCTATTTTAGTCCAGGCCTTCACCATCCATGTCCACTTTACACAGAATTCACTCTCTCTCCATCTCTGCCTCTTTGAATAACTTGTTGCCTTCAAGATTCAGCTCTTGTACTATCCCCTCTACATAAAATTTAACCTGGCTCCTCAACTGCTATTCATCTCTCCCAAATACTACTGTTCTGTGCTTTTCAGTCCCCTGGAGGAACTGATTATATGCTGTAATCCATTTATATTTTACCTCTTTCAGAACATCCTAACCATCTCTACCAATACCAGGTTTGTTGTGTAATCAGAGATTCCATCTTCTATATTTCATAATCTTGTCTATTTTGTAGATCCCTATTAATCTCCCAGTTTATCTATCTCCATTTATCTTCTCTAAGACTTTCATTTAATTGTATTCCAAAGCATAATGTACCCTAGCGCAGTTGAATAAGAAGCATCTTCTTAGTTCTTTTCTCTTTGAGAAATTACCTTTCATGACCGTAAACACTTGATTACACTGAGAATCATCTGTTCAATCATTTCTTCCAAAATAATCACAAAAGAAATATTCAGCAACACTAAACTTGATATCAAAAAGAATAGAGTTCCAATCTGGCCTCAGATACATAGTAGTTGGGTTGCTTTGAGCAAGTAATTTAATTGTAAAATGAGAATGACTTCTATGTGGCACAGTGCATAAGGTGTTGGGATGGAGTCAAGAAAATTCATCTTCCCAAGGTCAGATCCAGTATCTGATACTATTTATGTCACCCTGCACAACAACCCTGTTTACTTCAGTTTTCTTATCTGTAAAATCATCTGGAAAAGGGAAGGGAAAACCACTTTAACATCTTTAAAAGGATTAAAAAAGGAACAGGAAATTAGAACATAATAAGAACTTAGAAGAAGGAAAAAATGATCAATAGTGATATGAAAAAATTCTCTAAATCACTAATAAGTAAATTTCTAAATTATTAGTAAGTAAAGGAAAGAAATTTAAACAACTCTAAGGTAATGCCTCATATCCCATCAAACTGACTTTGATGTTAAAAGCAAAATAACAATAGATTAAGGGGCTGTGGTAAAAGAGACACATTATATTTTTGGGGACCTGTGAACTACCCTAATCATATTAAAAAGCAATCTGGAACAGTGCAGAACTGTACACAATAAATGCTGCATGACTTTTTTTTTTCAAGAAAGGATATTTTTCCAGTAAATTTATTAATTTTTAATATACATTACTTTATGAATCATATTAGGAGAGAAAAATCAGACAGAGTAAACAAGAAAAACCATGGGAGATATTGAAAAAAAAACAAAAAAAAGAAATGAACATAGCACGTGTTGATTTACATTCAGTCTCCTTGGTTCTTTTTCTAGATACAGATGACATTTTCTGTATAAAGTTTATTGAAATTGCATTGGATCTGTGAACCACTGAGAAAAATCAAGTTTTTCATAGCGGATCATCCCTTGTTCTTGCAGTTATTGTGTATGATGTATTCCTGTTCCTGCTTATTTTGTTCAGCACCAGTTCATGTAAATCTTTCCAGGCCTTTCTAAAATTAGCTTGTTCATCATATTTTATAGAACAATAATATACCATTATCTTCATATACCACAACTTGTTTAGCTATTCTCCAATTGATGGGCATCTATCCTTTTCCAATTCTTTGCTACCTCAAAAAAAGAGTTGCTACATACACTTTTACACATGTGGGTCCTTTTCCCTCCTTGAAAATTTGCTTGGGATACAGACCCAGGAATGGCACTGCTGGGTCAAAAGGTATGCACACTTTTATAGACTTTGAACATAGTTCCAAATTTCTTTCCAGAATGGTTGGATCATTTCTCAACTCCACCAGCAATGATTAGTGTCCCAGTTTTCTCACATTCCTTCCAATATTTATCATTATCTTTTCCTGTCAAAGTAGCCAACAAGTGAGGTGATATCTCAGAGTTCTTTTAATTTACATTTCTCTAACCAATAGTCAGAGCATTTTTTCATATGACTATAGATAGCTTTAATTTTGTCATCTGAAAATTAGGTCATATTCTTTAACTATCATTTGGTTATGACTTGTATTCCTATAAATTTGTCACATTTTTTAACATATTTTGGAAATGAGATTTTTATCAGAAACGTCGGCTGTAAAGATTTTTTCCCAATTTTGTACTTCCCTTTTAATCTTGTTTTTGTTGGTTTTGTTTGTGCAAAAACATTTTAATTTAATGTAGATTTTTAATTGTAATTTTTAAGTAAGATTTAAAAATTTAAATTTAAATTTAAAATTAAATTAATTTTTTAAATTAAAGTTGTCCATTTTTCCTTTGATACTATTATCTAATTCTTCTTTGATCATAAATTCCTCATTTTATGGAGATGTAGCAGGTAAATTTTCACTTGCTCTCCTAATTTGTTTATGCTATCATCCTTTATGGCCAAATCATCTACATATCCTTTCACTCTGCAACACCACTACTAAGTTTATATCCTAAAGAGCTCAAAGAAAAAAGGTCCATCCACGTGTACACAAATATTTATGGCACCTCTCTTTGTTGTGGCAGAGTTGGAAACTGAGGAGATGACCATCAATCGAGGAATGACTAGAAAAGTTATAGTTTATGAATGTGATGGAATATTATTGTGCCATAAGAAATAATGAAGAGGATGGTTTCAGAAAACCCTGGGATGATTCATGGGAACTGATGCAAAGAAGAGAGTAGAAGCAAGAGAACTATCTGCACAGTAACAGCAACATGAATAAAGACGATCAACTGTGAAAGACGTAGTAAATATAATCAGTGCAGTGCAATGCAATCAAAAAATGTCATCCAACTTCTGAGAGAAAGCTGATATTCAGATACAGATTGAAGCATATTTTTTCTTCTTCCTTTCTTTTTTCTGTTCCACCCCAATCCCAGAACAAGTCTAACTTGTTTTTTTTATTTTGATATGACTTCATATTTGTAATGAGATTTGTATTTCTTGTCTTCCCAATAAGTGGAGGAGTGAATGGGCAGAGGGACAGAACTTAGAAGTGAAAATAAAATTGAATTTTAAAAAAGGAGAAAAATGGGGATGGCCAATACCTGTGCAGTGGAGAGAAGTTCCCAGATCAGATCCTCCTTGCCATTCACACTTCGGGCCACAACAGCATGAGCAGCAATCCTGGCCAGGTGACAATCCTTGTACTGATCGAGAGGCCTTCTTGTGTTATCAGGGCACAGTAGCTCATAATTTTCCTTGTCAGCCTCGGTGAGAAGGTTGTCTGCAAGAAAAAGCAAAAATTCCAAATAAGACTAGAAAGACCATTCTTAAAGAGAATAAGCATTTATTAAGCTTCTATTGTGTGTAAAACACTTCGACAGGCATTAAATGAGATATATATTTTGAATAAAACTAAAAGATTAAAAAAAATCTCTGACTAAAATCTATAGTGGAATCAGAATTCTAGGCCAAAATGATGCTAAGCTGACTACTTTTTGTGCTTCTAGAATCTTGGCAATAGTCTGTCTTGAATTCAGGAATATGAATCTTCTTGACTCTAGACTCAGCACTTTATCTACTGAACCACTGAGAGCAAATTTTAAATACTGCCCCCTGAAGGCAATGTATTATGTACCTTAACATAATTAATTATCCATTAATATTTTACTTTTTTAAAAAGAATATCTTAACATTATTCTTCTCCATCCATCTCTACCTTTCCACCTCTCGTGGCTGTTGATCCTTAATGATTCCACCTTTTGTGTCCTATATTTTTGTCTACCATGTAAGGTCCTCACTCTGAGGGACATTACAATTTAACAAGGCACCAAGGTGGGTAACTTCAATCTATGAGTATTAGGTGGTGGGAGGGGAAGTCGATGAAAAGATTAATAAATTGCTTTGTGCAGGGAACTCCAGCAGATGGTAAATGGTATAACACCACTGTGAACTAACTTTTAAAATTTTCTTCAGAAGAGCATTGTAAGAAACACGAGGGCAGGAAACAGAAAAAATAGACGGAGGTTAAATAAAGCTGTGTCCAATGCTTGAGATAGTGGGGAATTGGGCCTCTCTACCCTAGTACTTACCTAACACAGTTGTGTGCTTGACAAAACTCACTTCTCCAACACCATCCTTCAGACATCTAGGGAAAAGGAGAATCACAAGAATGGGCACAGTCCAGCATCAATAGCTTATCCCATGCTTTCCAATAGCCATCACAGACAGAAGCATATGCAGGATTTCCAAAGCAAAAGAATCCAGAGAGTATCTACTTCACCAAGGGCTTGTAAGGCAACAAAGGTAGGAAGTCCTAGAGCTAAGATTCAGACCTAAGTGCCCATCTCAGTCTCCACCAACTTCTCTAACTTGAATGATCCAATTCATCCCTTCTCTAATAATCAGGGACCCTTGGCTAGATTGCTAGATACTAAAGAGCTTTCTTAGCCAGGCCCTTTGTCTTTCTTCGGTTTAGGCTCAGACTAGGTGCAAGAAACTGAAAGAACTGTCACTGATAATATTAATACTAATAACAGTGCCTCTGCATATAATGCTATATGTTCTGCAAAGTATATATAGTACTATATACTATATAATACTATTATACTATAATACTATAGTAACCTCATTTGAACAAAAGTAGAAGTGGCTATGGAAGGAAGGGGACAAAGAACAGGCTCCCTGCTGTCCTGTCCCATTACTGGAAGACCAGGGTCAGGATGGTTGAAGTTAAGATGTGACTATTTCTAGGACCCAAGAAAACCATAGAGATTGGGGGATTGTTCATAGACTTATAGATGCTTGACATTTCACCGGAGTTATGGGGAGGGTTCAACTTACTGGAATGCTCCTGAGTAGCCAAAATAAGGTTCTCTGTCCGAGCAGGCACACTTATCACATCCTTTTCCGGCACACAAAGAACACAATTTAGGATTCCTTTGCAATGCACAGGGAACGCAGCTGCCTGAGAAGAACCTGGCCACAGCTAGAGAGAGAGAGAGAAAGAAACAGCACACGTGAGCAGTGTAAAGGGTATGTGGGAGGACACACAGAAACAATGTCCGTCTCCAGATATAAACTTTCTAGGCTTGCCTTCTTTCCAGAAGACATATCAATAGCAATCTGCAGGAACATAGAGATATGAAGTGATTGCTTTTCATTTTGGATGAATGAGTTCACAATGTCAACACTCTACTTCTAAATTCAATTTCAGTTATATCTTACTCTTTGTGACCCCTTTTTGGGTTTTCTTAGCAAAGCTACTAGAATAGTTTGCCGTTTCCTTCTCCAGCTTATTTTACAGATGAGGAAACTGAGGCAAACAAGTTCGTTAAGTCACTGAAACACCTAGCTACCCCACTAATTTCCCATTTTCATTCCTAACATACAATCCTGGGCCCATTCTTCAGGTGTCAATTCTGAGCCAATACCCTACGATAAATATACATCTACCCTCTAATTCCTGGAAAAGTTTCAAAGCCTAGAAAAAAATAAGTTAATTCTAGGAACTACTTTTTCAATATTAACCTGAGAGTCTATGAACTGGCTTTTTAAATATATATATATATATATGTATTTTTTTTAACTTGTGATCCTTTGTGATCCTATATATTTTATTTTTTAGGTTTTACCAGACTGCTGAGAAGATTCATTACACCAAAAAAAGGATAAGACTCTTGAATTAGAAGAAGCTTCTGTAAAACATTCAAATGGTAGGGTGCTTTGCATACAAGAGGCAGCACATTGCTATCCAAGTCTGGGGACTTTAAGGGAACAAACTTCAGGCAAGAAATTGGGAATAAATAAAAAGTCAAAGGTTCAGATGATATTCTTTTTAGAGATCACAATTTCCTTTTTTTTGTTGTAGGAAACTGGGGTTGTGACTTGCCCAAGGTCACATACCTAGTAAGTACCTGAGGCTGGATTTGAACTCAGGTCCTTCTGACTTCAGTTTCCCCGTTGTCCCTGAATACACAATTTTCAAACACAAAGAAAACTACATCATGCCCAGACCTTTACTCATCCCTATTTGTCCAGAAAAATCTTTTTAGCAAATTTTATGTAAAATTTGCCTTTGATTCAAGACATACATTCAAATTTTGCACATTAAATCAAATAAATTGATAACAACAACAAATAATATTTTCTATTGTTGCCATTGTGTATGGTGGTGATATTTCTCTTAGTGTTCCAGCTTCCGATGTGTGTAGTGAATATGTGTTAAATGAATACAGAATATGGGAAAGTGATCAAAAAAGTGGCCTCTGATATTTTACATAATTGCATAACTGGATTTTTACCTGGTTTACATAATTGTATAAACTATAACAGAGTGCTTAGTGAGGGGGAGGGAAAAGAAAGAAAGATGAAAGGAATAGTATTGGGAATTCAAAACTTTTTTTTGAAAAATTTTTTTGCAAATCACTTTAACATGTAATAGTTGGGGAGGGGGAATAAAACATTTTCTTAAAAAAGAAAAAGAAAATTGACTTCTGAGTCAGGAAGACCTGAATTCAAAGTCCTGCCATGTACAGTCAAGTTCCTTGAACTCTCAGTGCCCCACAGTCTAAGTTTATAAATTATAGCAGAAAATTTTCCCCTCTTGAGAACTCATTTCACTATTGAAATCACAGAACTGATAGGGGAAAAAACTTAATAATAATAATAATAATACAGCTAATCACCACTACATTCAGAATCCTCACTGTACTTGCCAGCTTACCATCCTCGATGGGTTCTGGTGGTCCTTCCCACTGCAACAGGCCAAGTGCATAAAGTGTCCACACAGGGATGATCCACCCAGCTGACCTGCCCAGGCCAGTGTGACAGGACTTCTTGCCTTTGAGGTCCTTGAATTGGAAATCAGTTCCCTTCTTCACAACAGCCACAGCAAAGTACTGAGACAGAGGGTCTATACAACATAAAATAAACAGGAAGATTCTCAGCTAGGAGTCAAAGACAAGAAGATGGCATTCCCTGATGATCTCTTGAGGGGTGGGGGAAATCCCAAGAAATATCTGATCCTGGACTTGGACTGATCAGGTAAAGGAAGAATTTAAAAATGCCTATAAAACATATACCCACACCCACATTTTTGTATACATACATATATACACACTATGTATACTTACATATATATAAAACACAAAGTACTGAAGAGCAAAATGAACAGAACAAAGAGAACATTGTATAAAGTAGTAGCAATATTGTTAAAAGAACAACTTCAAGAAAATAAGTTATTTTGACAATTATAAATACCCAAATTAACTATAAAGGACATATGAAGATACTACATTCATAAAAAAATCTGATAATTAGAAATAAGTGTAGAATTATATATACATATATATATATATATATATACAGACTTATTTGTGTGTAATGGTGGCTATCTTGGGAAGCAGTACAGGAGGGAAGAAAAAAAAAAAGAAATCTACATGATGGCTTTGTTGTATGTTTAAAAAGGAATAGCAAGTTATGCATAAGTAAATTTGCAGTTTCAAATAAAATCATCTTTTTTCCTATACTGTGTTATGGAAATGCTTATTTTATTCCCTGAATTAAGAATGAAATTTTTAAAAAAGAAAACTCTTCTTCGTCAGGAAAACTCTTCTTTGATAGGAGAAAATAATCAAGCTCCCTTTTCAAATCATTAAATTTTGAGAATTTTTCCAGTGGTCCTATTCAGGCAAATGAGTAGCTAAAAAAAGTCCCTAGTTTACATTTCCCAACTCTGCAGTCTCTTCTCAGGCAACTTCCCAGTTAAAATCCTCCTATTGTTCTGGTGACCTGAATGATGTCCCTTTTTTTTCCCCCTCTCTGCTCCTTACAACATGGATTTGAATTCTCCAGTGCCAGAACCACATAGAGAAAATAAGTTGAGGGGGGCAGAAAGGGAGAAGGAGGAACTATTTTTATAAGGCCATTTTCTGTAACTAGAGAATTTCTGTAAGTTTTATTCCACAGCAGTAACCATATTCTCTCATTCTCATTTTGAGAACAACACTAACTTCACTTTCTGGATCATCAGAGTTTGATTCTTCAGCAACTCAAGGGTTGTCCAAAACTCCTGTTCTGACTTGGGAGTCAATATATGCAAATCAAGAACTCACTTGCTTCGGTACCATAGTCTTCAGCAACAATGGGTTTCAGATTGTAGGGTAACAGATTTGCTTCATAGATAAAACCACCATCGATAGTCACAGCATCAGCCTCATCATCCTGAAAGAGATGAGTGAAAACAGCACTGAAGCCCCTTAGCTCTCAGTAAGGAACAGTAGGAACGCATGTAATGGGTAGGTTTGGAAGTCTGAGGACTAGAAAAACCTTAACAGAACTACATTGTCTTTTACCCTGCCTTAAGATAACTGAGAGGATTCAGTGAATCCTGGGTCTTGAGTCACAAAGACCTGATTTTAAATCTAGCTTTAGACACTTACTAGCAGTATGACCCTGAACAAATCATTTATCTCTGCAGCCTCAGTTTACTCAACTGTAAAATAGAGATACTAACAGCACCTATTCTCAGGGTGGTTAAGAGGATCTGGTGAAGTCTTTATAAAAAGTATTTAGCACAGTAGGGATTTCACAAATCCATAGGTCCTTCCTGTTTTCCTTGGAACATAATAGAAGCTAAATATGCCAAAAGTTCTCTCTCTCATAAAGTGGGGAAAAAATCCCCCTCATTAACCTTTCCTGCCTGTAATTTCCCTGCCTTCCATTCAAACAGCATTTATGAAGCCCTTCCTGATAAAAAAATGGCTAAGGAAATATTAATTTTTTTTGGTCTCTGCTCTTAAGAAATCTGCAAAGATAGTTGGATATGGAATTGAAAGCCAAAATTTGAATTCAAATCCTGGCACTTCTATTTACTGTAGGGACCTCTCTGAGCCTGTTTCCTCACCTATAACATGAGGGGACAGGATTAAGTAACCTTTAAGGTTCCTTCTTGCCCTAAATTTATAAGCTATGAGAATTGATAATGCTAAGTACGTAGGAGCGGGGCAGACATCCTTCTTTTCATTTGTACATCCATTGAATTATTAATTATTTACCTATCGTACCCTCCAAAACCAAAGGGTCCAGGTTCAAATCCTAACTTGCTTTAAATTACCTGGACAACCTCAGACAATCTTGCTCAATCTCTCTAGGGTTTCCTTATCTGCAAAAGAAAGGGGGAGTGGGGAAAGGGAAGGAGAGCTAAACTGAGTGGCATCAAAGGTCCCTTTCAGATCCAAATCTATGATTCCATAATCTTTTACCATTTGTACTTGAATGCTTTCTTCACCTAAATTCTCCTCCATCCCTACAAGGTAGTCTAGAGGAATTATTGTGGCCAAAAATAAATAATAGTTCACCTGGCAGCTGAGTTCCAGATAAGGAGCATGGCTGCACTGATCTGGAATACCTCATCTGGCAGGTGCCCAATCACTAGACCCTCCCTTAGCTGATGTCTCTCCAATTTGTCAGGCCTTGCCAAAGCTTGCCCTTTGCTGGCTATTTGCAGATAGCCTTAAAGAAGTCAGGCTTCGTTCCATGCCATTACAAGGTAGCAACAGAGCTGGCAATTTTTTTTTTAAATAACTGAGTTGCCATTACATTAAATCATTTCTGCATTTTTTTTCTTTTTTTTGCTGAGGCAATTGGGGTTAAGTGATTTGCCCAGGGGTCACATAGTTAGGAAGTATTGAGTGACAGAAGCCAGATTTGAAATCAGGTCCTCTTGATTTCAGGGCCAGCACTCTATGTATTCACTGTGCCATCTCACTGCCCTTTCCCTCTATGTTCCATGCAGCTGCTTTGTCAGCATAATTCTGTCTCCCCCCTAACCCCCCCCCAAGCCCCTTTTTGAGGAAAGCCTTTTTCCAGAATTACTGAGAACTAAGAGCTTCTTTGCAGTAGCTAGGTGGCACTACAGTGCACAGAGTGTTAAGCCTAGAATTAGGAAGAATCATCTTCCCAAGTTCAAATCCGCCCTCAGCTCCCAAGCAAGTCAGTTAACTCTGTAGCCTCAGTTTCCTCATGTGTACATTCATCTGGAGAAGGAAATGGCAAATCACTCCAGGATCTCTGCCAAGGAAACCGCAATGGGGTCATAAAGAACCAGACAAGACTGAAACAACTGAACAATAACAAGAATTTCTTAGAGACCCTCATGGAAAGGAAACAAAGTAAGAGTATTGGTGGAGAGCAGAGACAGCATTCTTCCATTCTCTTTCAGGCAGACAGTCACACACCCTCCACCACTAACAAGGGCTTGTGACCTACTGAGATGGCCTTGACACAATCCATGTGGGAGGTTTTCATGATGCAGGCCAGACTGGGACTGTTGGTGGTCTTTAAGGCTTCCTTAAATTCATGACATTTCTTCAGCTCATTTTGTGATATGGCACACCATCTTACTTGTCGATCTGTAGAAGCCAGGCACAGCCCTAAAGGAGAAAAGCCAGAGGGGAATGAGTTCATGGCCACACTAACTTCTCTCAACCAGGAACAGAGAAGGTGTCCTCTATCCCAGGTCCTGCATCTTCCAGAAAGGAGCTCAGAGAACAAGATCTCCAGTGCTTGCTTGAAAGAGAGGAGACTGTGCCCACCAAATAGTTGAACAAAGCTAGTAACTGGACCTGGATTAATTATCAGCTCATCCAAGCCACAAAATTTAATTTCTGAGATGCCTCACCTTTACTTCCAAAGCTAGGGAAGGACTCAAGGGATAGGAAAAAGTTTTTACCCCCTCCTCTCTCCCCATTATTTTCCTCCTCATCAGTGGTTCTTTTTTTGAAGGCGGGATAATGGAAGGGAGTTGTTTTGTTAGTGTTGCTGTTATTTTTTTCCATGAAATCTTTCAATAGGAAGCATAAAATAAAATATAGAGGATTTCAAAGGAAACCAACTATATTAAATACAGTTAAAAAAAAGCATCTGCAAACCCCAAGTTAAGAACCTATTAACTTAGGGGAAATTAGGTGGAACAATGAACAGATCCTGAAGTTAGGAGGGCCTGAGTTCAAATCCAGCTCTAGACATTTACTAACACTAGACAATTCACTTAATCTTGATTGTTAAAAAAAAATTCTGACTTATAGAAAGGCTCAAATCAGCTTTTTTAATATGGTAAGTCAATCTTTGTAAGATTCATGGTTCCCCGACATTAGTCCTTACTTCATTTTCTTTTCTTTCTGTTTTCTTTTAGGGATAACTAGACTTAAATTACTTGCCCAGGATTACACAACTACCTTACATCATTTTCAGAATCCTTTTTTTGAAAACTCCCTATACTAGCCTCTTCACAATTAATTGGCCTGTGGTTTAGATTTCACTAAACTTTAGGTTGAAAAAAAAAAACCTTCCCAGCTTAGAGGAATCTTCTGGGTTTTGAACTCAGTTTATTGTCTTTTGGAAACCAGGATCACCCTCATGACAAGGTGAAACATCAGAGGAAGAATCCAGCAGAGGGAATATTTCTGTGTTACACCCAGAGAGAGCTGGCAAAATTTGTAGTTCCCAGAACTAAAACCCAACAAGTGGGCTGTGTGCTGGGCTTGGCACTAGGGATGATATCGTCCTCTGGTAAAATATAGCGCTTGGACCAGCACCAGGTGTTCACTGAGGGATTTTACCTTCTCCTTTTTACAAGGTCTTCTGCCACAAGTTCACAATCCCTGTCCTCACTACAGAATTCTGATTCTGTGCCCCACAGGGTGGCCAAGACTCTCCAAAAGTTGAGACAATGACTTCCAGTAGGAGCAAAGAATACCTGATGTCCATTTGAATTATCTGAAGATCCAAAAATTCTTTGTTGTGATCCAATTCCTTTCGTGTGTGTGTGTGAGAGAGAGAGACAGAGAGACAGAGAGAGAGAGAGAGAGACAGAGAGAGAGAGACAGAGAGACAGAGAGAGAGAGAGAGAGAGAGAGAGAGAGAGACAGAGAGAGACAGAGAAACAGAGAGATAGAGAGAGAGAGACAGAGAGAGAGAGACAGAGACAGAGAGACAGAGAGAGAGAGAGACAGAGACAGAGAGACAGAGAGAGAGGGAGAGAGAGAGAGAGAGAGAGACAGAGAGAGAGACAGAGAGACAGAGAGAGAGGGAGAGAGACAGAGACAGAGACAGAGACAGAGACAGAGAGACAGAGAGAGGGAGAGAGAGAGAGAGAGAGAGAGAGAGAGAGAGAGAGAGAGAGAGAGAGAGACCCCACCATCAACAGCATCAAGCCCTCTTTCTTAGCAGGTGGGTGGGTTTCTGCCTTCAGCTGTCATTTTCCTCCCTTTGAAATTAATTAAACTTCTGTTTGAGTCCTGATTCTCCTCTCTTTAGCCTGCAGTGTTTCAGTTTCAGCCACTCAGGTCAGAGACTAGTTCTGGTCAGGTTGACAGAGTAGCTAAGAGGTTCAGTGGATAGAGCATCAGTCCTGGAATCTAAGACCTGAATTCAAATCTGGTCTCAGACATTTACTAACTATGTGACCTGGACAAATCATGTAACCTTCTTTGCTTCAGTTTCCTCATCTATAAAATGAGTAAGACAAGGAAATAGCTAACCACTCCAATGTCTTAGCTAAGAAAACCCCAAATGCAGTCACAAAGGGTCAGCCACAATACAACGTCAATAAGGAAACATAAGCACAGCAGCTCACAGGAATATATTCAAAGTATGTTTTACAAATATGCAGAAAACCAAAGCCCAGAGTCTGGAGATTCCTTAGCTATGGATTGAAAATACCACACGAGACAAGTCCCAGGCAGTTTTTGCATTTAAAGTGTATTCATTTGCAGAATGCAAGGGTAGGACCAGCTCCCTAAAGTACCATAGAGGATCATAAAGGGCCCATGTCCTTCAAACTCCTTTGCTAAGCATTTAAATTCTTTAGTCTAATTCTGACCTCATCTTTCCAGACTTAAATATTACTTCCCTTCAAGCACTCTACCTTCCAGCCAATCTTTCCTCCTTGCCATTCTTATACATAATGTCCTATCTCCAGTGTTGGCATCCTGGCATCTGACCCCCCTCATTTATCTCTAACAAGCTCTTGTTTACCTCAAAACTAGGCTCACAGGCCACATTCTACATTAGGCATTTCCTTATTAGGCTCCCACACTTAATCTAATGGGTCCTGTACTCCACCTCCATTTAGGCCCGAGAGAGACTTAGAATGCAATTAATTCCAATACCTTCAGTTTACAGGGAGGGAAATGTAGCCCAGAAAAATGAAGTAGCCTTCTCCCAGAGATATAGGAAATAAGTGCCAGAGCCAAGAGGAATCCAAGTCCTTAAATTTTTATTCCAATGGTCTTTCCTCTATGTTACAGTCAGTCCTTCAATCTAGAATTTAGAACTTAGTAATCCAGAATTATTAGTTAAAATGGGATGCTATTCTCATGGCTGGGGTGAATTCCTCCCCATCTTCCTTCTTTCTTTGCCCTCCTCCTCTCTACATGATCCCCTCAATTCCCTGGAAGAAAAGGAGAGGGGATATGCTGAGCTCTCTGTTTCACCCCACGAGGAGCAGCTCAATTCCTCCTTAAGGATTTGCTAAGAGGCAGTGTGACTTCAGAAATCAAGACCTAGGTTCACTTGCTGAACCTTTTTCCTTCTGCCTCTATTGCTTTTAACCTGGGACCAGAGAAGTTGCTTTTATATTGTTGTTTTCTTAAATGTTTGGATGGCTCTATTTCAATATACCCAGCTTCCTTTGTCATTGCATATATTTTATTTTGTGCATTTAAAACATTACTCTCAGAAAAGGTCCATGAGGCTTTACTAGGCTGCCAAAGATGTCTCTCTCTCACACACACACACACACACACACACACACACACACACACACACACACACACACAAACATTAAGAACCCCTGGACTAGATGGTCCCTATTTCTAAAGTTATGATTTTATGCTTCCTTTTATCTCAGAATCTGCATTTTGATATGATTAGTCCTACATCCTTCAAAAACAGGTTCTACCCATGACTGACTACTATAGCACTGATCAGAAAACCTTAGATAACTTCTAGATTTTTATCAGGCCCTCATATTATAAAATAACCTTTTGAGATATGTCTCCCACTCCCTTCAAAGAAGCTGTGTGATATTGGGCAAATTATTTAGCCTCAATTTCTTTATCTGCAAGAAGAGAGGGTTGAATTTGATAACCTCAAAGGCTCACTTATAACTTCCTAAAAGTCCAGTATTGGAAGAAGGAAAACTTGAGTTAAATTCTATCTCAGATTCTTACTAGATGTGTATTTGCAAGACTTTTAGACCTCTCTGAGGTTCAGTTTCTTCATCCATAAGCTGAGAATCTTAAGAACATGCACGTCACAGGCTCTTGATATTATTAAATCTACAAGGGAAGCAGGTCAGGATCTCAAAACTTCTCTCACAGATAGTTTAATCCTGAGACTAATCTCTCTTCCAAGCCAGGTTTGGTTCTGCCTCATTCACATTTCTTTTGTGAAGACAGGGTTGGGAATTCACCGACTGACACCCTCTAGTGTTCTGGTAGCCTCAGAGAAAGTTCAGTTTTCTCTCACAAAGAATGGGTAGAGAAACTGCCCACCCCACTTCACCCCAAATCAACAGCCCTTCTAAATCAACCCCCTTTCAGTGGTCACTTACCTATTAGCCCGAAGGATAATAAGGTGGGAAAAGTGAGTCTCATTTCTTTGTTGGTTCTGGGTCTGGCAGCAAGGAGGTAGTGGGGCTCCTATCACAGAATGACCCCCTAGACTCTGTGATGCCTTCTTAGCTGTTCTACTGGCCCTTTTATAGAGAAACAGGAGCTGTGTTAGCAGAATCAGTGACCTAACAGTGTTTGTCCTTCCTTGTTGCCCAATAGCCACTCAGCCACCTTCTTCTCCCTCTTTCCTCTTCCCTCCCTTTTCCCGCTCCCCTTTCTCCTCCTCCCTTCTTCTTCCCCTCCTCTTTCCCCCCAGTGATCAGTGCATTTTCAAGAAGATTTGGGCTGTGTTACTGCACTGCCTGGCAGGAGCCTGGGGAAGGAATGCTGATTAATGAGGATGGAGCTCGGGCTGGGGGAGAGAGAATTAGGAAAAGCTATAGATGTTTTGTAAGGGCTTTTTGTGGTTAAACACTTCAGGGGTTCATACATTTGAAGTCAGCTAGGCCAAAATCAAAATGGGAAAGACCCATTCCTCATCCAACAACCCCTTTTAAGGAGAATGGGCAGCTTGAAATGTCACCGATTAAACCCTGAATTTGAGATCTTTCCTCCTTCAGAAGACTACTGCTTTTATTCCTTTAGGATAGGGATAGGGACTGGACCTATAAGAATAATTATTTGAGGTTTGCAAAGCACTTTACATATATTATCTCTTTTAAGGTAATCTCCTGAGAGGAATTTTGATTCTCACAACAATCCTGTGAGGCAGATATTAACTATCTCCATTTTACTAGAAAAGGACACTAAAGGACCAGAAAGCTTGTGACTTTCTGGATTCAAATTTATTTCTGCCTGATTCCAAGTCTACCACTCTATCTACTGTGTCCCTTAACTGCATTAGATATATCTAGACCTCATTTCATTGGCCTAAAAAATTCCTAGATGATTACCTTAGAAAGTTGCCTAGAATATTGCAAGGTTAAAAGACTTGACTATTGTCACACAGATACTAGATTTGATCCCAGTTCTTCCTAGCATGGATACTGGCTTTCTATCTACTATATAAGATGCCTCTCTTAATTTACTTCAAATAAAGAAATATTTAAAATGTCAGTATCTGAATCACTACGTCTGAATGGAATGAAATTATTAATTCTGGCAAATTGGAGTGGGAGAGGGACATGCTTATTTTAATTATACAACATTTTTTTAAAAAACCCATGGATCGCAGGTTTAGTATTAGAAGGAATCTTGATGGTCATCCAGTTCAATACCTTCATTTTATAAATGAAGAAATTTAGACACATAGACTTGCCCTAAAATGCTGTTTTATACAAAGAATCAGACAAACTGCCAAGAAAGCTTGTTGCTCAATAGAGGTCCTTCAAAGACCTGCTTTAATGCACTATAACAGGCACTTAAAGAGAGATATCAACAGTCTTGATACAAATAGGGATTTCTACAGTGTTTTGAAGAGTATATCCTCTTATGTTAATGTTCCCCTATGATCTTGTTCATGTAAACTTGCCTTCTGATGCTGAACAGATAATAACCAATATAATTTTAGTTCAGTCGATGGGAGATTCTGAAATGATTAGAGCCAGAATCAATATAGTGTAGCTGTATTGTCAGAAAGGCATTTCCTGAAGTAGTTTACTTCTCCTCCTATGAGTCAAAGAAAACCTCATCGGATCACATCCTGCAGATTTGCACAGAAAACAACTCAATGTATAGAAAGATTAGATCTAAAAAAGATTTTGTTCTCCACTTCCAGAGAAACAGAGGACAGATAAGTGTAATAAAATGTTACACAGATGTATATGAATGTGTATGTATATATATGATTATAGTTATTTATGTATGTGTATATATATATGTAATATATAGCTATATATTTTTATATAGACAGTAAGATAGAGATAGTGTATGTGTGTGGATTTTGCATGCTTAACTGTGGTCTGCTTAGAGGAGGGGGAGGGAGGAAAAGGAAAAAAGAATAAAGTAAAAAATGCATAGCAAAAAACAGAAGAAAATCTACAAAAGATAAAAAGAAAAGATGGATAGTTTTGAACACAATGTATTCTATTATTATAAATGCTTTCTTGAAATGGAAATTTATTGTTACATATTCTGAATCCTCCTTGATGTTCTGCTATGCACATAACAATGTATTTTTTCCTCTTTGTTTTTTTTTTCTATTTTGTATTTAAGTTTTAAATATATATATATATATATATATATATATATATATATATATATATATAAATGTTTTAAACAAAAAAGAAAAAAATGGAATCAAAAGCCTAGAAGGTTGGAAATTATTAAAATTTCCATGCCTAGTACATTGTAAACTCTATATGCCATAAATGACTTTTATTTCCTGTTATCTTCAAGAATAGATATAAAATCCTGTCTTTTAAAACTTTTTGTAACCCTTCCTACTATTCCAATCTTCTTATACTTTACTCTCGTGTATGTATCAACCAGTGTCCTTGATGCTCCTTATGCCCAGAAAACTACATTTCCAACTCAATACATTTTCTTTGGATGTCCTGATGCCTAGATTGCTCTTACTCTTCATCTCCTCTTCCTGGCTTCCCAGACTTATTCCAAGTCCCAGCTAAAATCCCATTTTCCACAAGAAGCCTTTCCCCTTTAATGCTAATATCTTCCCTCTGTGATTATCTCTGATTTATATAACTTGTTGGCATATAGTTGTTCCCATGCTGTTCCATTCATATAACTGTTGGCTTCCTGAAAGCAGGACTGCCTTTGCCTTTCTTTGTATTCTCAGCGCATGGCACAGTGCTTATAACAAAGTAGTCCTTTTGCTTATTGACTTAAGCATAGTAATTGTCTTTGCAGCTACCTTACTTTGCACACATAATAGACTTTGAACAAATATTTGCTGAAGGTTTTTGAAAAGACCTGAGAGAGACTTCTAGTCCAAGGGCTCTAAACCTTTTTGTGTGTGTCTGGTGACAGACTTTGGATTCCTCCTCAGAGTAGAGGGGGCAGGGAGAAATGTAATAATATTTCTTTTTTTTTTCAGTTGCATGTAAAGACAATTTTTAACATTCAACTTTAAGAAATATTGAGTTCCAAATGTTCTCTCTCTCCCTCACCTTCCCCCTCCCTGAGACAATAATCAATTTAATATAGCTTATACATGTTCAATCATGCAAAGCAAGTTACCGTATTAGTTATATTGTGAAAGAAGACACAGATCCCAACCCAAAGGAAATGTACATACACATGTACACAAACAAATACAAAAAGCAAAAAACAGTATGCCTTAATCTGCTATCCATCTATTTTTTTTTTCTGGAGGTGAATAGCATTTTTCATCATGAGTCCTTTGAAATTTTCTTAAATCTTTGTATTGTTGAACTGTGTACAATATTCTCTTGGTTCTGCTTGTTTTACTTGGCATCAGCTCATTTAAGCTTTTCTAGCACAATATTATTCCATTATAGTCTATATTACAACTTGTTCAGCCATTCCCCAATTGATGATAATCTTCCCATTTTCCAATTATTTGTCATCACAGAATAGTGGTTCTCTAAATAATTTAAGGAAATGCTAATTGTCAGTTAGAAGTTAGTAAAAATTAAAGAAGCCTTATTTTCTCATTCTGTAACTTTGAAGAAAGTGAGGCAAGGCAGAGATTAGGTTTTTTATATTTTAATAATGGAGAATTTGGAGTAGCCAAAATCAACTGAATGGGATTCTTGTCTCAAAGCATCCAGCATCGAGCAATTAATTCCAGAGACTTTTATAGGGCTTCAGCTATTAGGGAAACAAAGGCAAGCTGGGGGGCCTGGGGAGCAGAACACTGGATGAATGGATGAGCTATAATTTTAGGAAAGGATCATAACTTTAGTTCTGACAGATTGGAGGTCAAGAAAGTTGGAAGCAGGAGACAGGAGTTTGAAGCAAGAGACAGTGAGCAATACCAAGGCATTTGAGATAAGCCATCTAGAGTTTTGTGAGTCATATCTGGAGTTTTATGATTCATTGAAATGTGAGAGTGACCAGAGCTTAGTGGGGTAAGGAAAAGGGTGGGGATGGCCATAATATTTTATTCAGGGTATAGAATAATAATTGAGGGAAACTGAGGTTATTACTATTCAGGAAAATGAGGCAGGGAAACCGAGGCATTACAATCCAAGTTCATAGATTCCTTGAAATTTATCACTAAGGTATACATGAACCCCAGGTTTAAAACCTCTAATCTAGTTCTACCTTTTCATTTTACAAAGAGGAAACACAATGTCACTTTCTTAAAATCACATGCTCATTATGCAGCAGAATCAGGATTTGAATGTAGAGAATTTCACTCTATGTCTAGTGCAATTTCCATTAACCCATCTATTTTAAAGTAAAGAAAGTAAGATTTGAGCTATATTCCAAAGAACAGTAGGGTATTAGTGACTTTCTAGACATAAAGATATGTTCAGAAGTCTTACTATGAGCATAACACTGTATTGGGGTCTGGGGATTAAAAAATTAAAACGAATACAATGTTTATCTTGAAGGGCCTTATTGCCTAATAGATGAATATTGCTGTTGCCCCATTGCATGCCACCTTCATAACTTTAAGTCAAAAATGGCTTTAAGATACAGGACTTATTTTAAGCAAAGATATTGAGCTATTATTAAAATAATTGGATCTTCTAATTGGCCTATTGATCAGTACTACCACCCATACAAGGAAGAGTAGGATACATCTAGATAGAGATAGCAATCCAAAAGATCCCAAAATCCAGGGCCTGCCTTCAGAGGTATTTTGGCAGCCCATATGCTTAGCCTTAATTCCTTCTTTAAGACTAGTGAATGAACAAATAAATTTAAAAGCATTTTTTAAAGCAGTTATTAAATGCTAGACTATGGAGATACAAATAAAAGCCAACAAGACAATTCTTAATAGCTTGCATTCTAATGGGGGAAATAGCATGTATAGGAGTATACTGGCAAAGAAATATAAAGGTAAGTGGAATTATAGGGTAATCACTAGTTGATGGATAATTTCCATAAGAAATGATAGTCTTGATTTGGCCACTTTTTAAAGCAGCTAAGTGAGTGAAGTAATAGAATGCAGGACCTGGAAATCACAATGCAATAAAAATTATATTTCATAAGGGACCACAAAAACACAGATTATAAAATAATTAAAAATTAAACAATCTAATCTTGAAGAAAGAATGAGTTAAAGAACAAATCACAGAAACAAATCAATAATTTCATTAAATCAAATGACAATAATGAGACAACATATCAGAAGCTACATGATAACAGCAAAAGCAATGATCAGAGGAAAATTTATATTTCTTAATGCTTATGCCAATAAAATAAAGATCAGATCAATGAATTGGATATGCAATTTAAATAAAAAACTAGAAAAAGAACAAATTAAAAATCCCCAATTAAACACTGAATTGGAAATCCTAAAAAAATTAAAGCTGAGTTTATTAAAATTACTGTTTTAAAAAAACCCAACTGAATTAATAAATAAAACTAGGACTTGGATTTATTTTTTAAACTTGTTTAAACCATTGGTTAATTTGATTTAAGAAAAAAATAAATGAAAACCAAATCGGTAATACTAAAAATGAAAAGGGCAAATAAATCACTAATGAAGGTGAAATTAAAGCAATTATAAGAAGTTATTTTGCTTAGTTATATGCTAGTAAATTTAACAATTTAAGTGAAATGGAAGAATACTTACAAAATATTTTACAAATATTTACAAAAACATAAATTACCTATGTTAGTAAAAGAAGGAATAGAATATTTAAATAGACTTATTTTAGAAACAGAAATTGAACAGGCCATAAATGAACTTCTTAAGAGAAAAACACCAGGACCAGATGAATTTACAAGTAAACTTTACCAAACATTTAAAGATCAACTAATCACAATATAAAATAAATTATTTGAAATAATAGACAAAGACTAGATACTACCAAACAAATATGATATTGATACCTAAACTAGGAAGAGAAAAAACAGAAAAAGGAAGTCATAGACCAATTCAACTAATGAAGGATGCCAAAAAAAAAAAATCCTAAATAAAATACTAGATAAAAGATTACACTAATATATTACAAAGATTACACATTATGACTAAGTGGAATGATCTACTGACATTATGATGAAGGCTATTAACATAAAGAATTTTACCAATAATAAAAAAAATTTAAATCATATGATTATATCAATAGATGCAGAAAAAGCTTTTGATAAAGTGCAACATTCATTTCTATTAAAGACACTTGAAAGTTTAGGAAAATTGCATTTATTCTAAAATTGACCCCCCCAAAACAAAGCATTTCTCTAAAACCATTAGCAAAAATTATTTGTAATAAGAATAATCTAGAAGCCTTCCCAATTCAGATATGAAGTAAAGATACCTATTACTTCCAATATTATCCAATATTGTATTGAAATGCTAACAACAATAAAAAAAAAACAAATAGAAGGAATCAGAATAAGGAATGAGACAATAAAACTATTTCTTTTTTGCAGACAGTATAATAATTTACTTGAAAAATTCTAAAGACACAACTAAACAAGTTAGTTGTAACAGTTAATAAATTTAGCAAAGTAGCAGGATATAGAGTAAATGCACATAGGTCATCAGTATTCCTATATTTCACAAACAAAATCTGTAAAAAGAGATAATAAGAGATATCTCATTTAAAATTAATCTAGACAGTGTAAAATACCTGGGAATAAGACTGCCAAAACAAATCCAGGAAATATATAAATGAAATTTTTTTAAAATTTTATACAAATACATTCAGATTTAAATGATTGGAGAAATATTAATGTTGGTAATTGCTTATTTGGTTAGAATCATGGTTATTTCAATTAAGTTGCCAAAAATATTTTACTAAATCAGAAAAAAAATAACAAAACTCATTTGAAAGAACAAAAAGCCAAGAATATCAAATGAATTAATGGGGGAGGGGAGAACATAAAGGAAGGAGGTTTAGTAGTATCAGGTCATAAACTATATTATAAGACAAAACTATCTGGTTTTGGTCAAGAAATAGAAAGGTAATTCAGTGGAAGAATAGGAATAAAATTTATAGCAGCAAAAAATTATAATAACCTTGTATTTGATAAGTGTAAACACTAGATTTGGAATAAGAATTCATTATTTAGTTTTTAAAAATGTTCAGAAAACTGGAAAACAGTCTGGCCAAAACCAGACTGGCATAGACAGAAATCTTACACCAAATATCAAATGGACACATGGCCTAGATAGAGTGATTACAAGAAAATCTGAAGAACAGGGAAACTTATCAGACTTACGAATAAGTGAACAATTTATGAAGAAATAATAAAGAGCAGAGTAAGGTATAAAATGGATAATTTCAATTATATTAAACTAAAAAGGGTTTGTACAAATAAAACAAGGTAGGCAAGATCAGAAGGAAAGCAGAAAATTGGGGAAATCATTTATAGATAATCATCTTGTATCTCAAATATACAAAGAATTTTGTAAAATCTATAAGAATATGAGTCATTCCCCAATTGGTAAGTGATCAAAGGACATGAACAGACAATGCAAAACATAAAAACAATTTAGTCATATAAAAAATGCTCTTAATTAAACATTATCAATTAAAACAATCTTGAGATGTAATTTTACTATCAGACTGACTAAAATGTTTGGAAAGAAAGAGGAAAATGTTGGGAAGAATAGGAAAAATGGGCCACTAATTTGCTGTTAGTGGAACTGTAAATTGATCCAACCATTGTGGAGAGCAATCTGGAATTATACCCAGAGAATTATTAAATTGACTATGCCCTTTGATCTAGCAATATCACTACTAGGTCTATTTCTAAAGATGATTAATGGAAAAGGAAAAAAAATCCTATATGTTCTAAAATAGCAGTTCTCTCTGTGGTGGCAAAGAACTGGAAATTGCAGGGATGACCATCAATTGGACGATGGCTGAAGAAATTATATATGGTTTTTAGGGAATATTACTGAGTTATAAGAAATGATGAGCTCAATAATCTTAGAAAAACATATATAGACAGGCAGAAATAATGAAAGATGAAAACAGAACCAAGAGAACACTGTTTACAGTAACAGCAAAATTGTGAACAACTTTAGTCAAATGAGTCATTTTGATTTATAAATACTCAAATTAAATACAAAAGAATCTATAAGGGAAGAGGCTCTCTACAACCAGAGAAAGAACTGATAAATAGAAATTTGTTTAGAATGATCTTATAAGTCTCTGTGGAGAGAGAGACAAACACATATAGAGAGAAACAGACATAAAAAGAATGGAGATGGAGACAAGGAGAGAGAGAGACAGAGACAGAGACACAGAGAGATACATAGAGGCAAAAAGAGATTGAGACAAGGAAAGATACAGAGAGAGGGAGATAGACAAAGAGATAGACAGAGAGAAAGACAAAGATAGAGAATGCCCAAGCCCCAGTCAATCCGAATGGTTCAGGCATATTTCTGGTTCTGGATGGCCTACATGGATGGGGGACACAAAGCATATTTCTGGTTCTGGATGGGGGACACAAACACCACCTTAATGGCGTTGAGGAGAAAAGAAGGGATGGGGGAAAATTTACATGATAACTTTATTACATATTTTAAAGTAATAGCAAGTTGTATATAATAAATTTGCAACTTCATGTGCAATCATCCTTTTTATTTTGCTATGAAAATATATTTTTTCTTTCATAAATTAAAAAACAAATTAAATTTTAAAAAAAGACAAGTAGACTACTATGACTATATGACCAGATGATAAAGTGTAGAGAGGTAGGTAATGTGTAAAAAAATAGAAAAAAAAAAAAAAAACAAATCTGGACAGATAGGAAGGGAGGGGGCATAGAGAGGAGTTTATATTTAATCTAAGAGCTAATATGGAGTCACTGGAGTTTATTTATTAGGGGGACTAGAGGTAAGATGTTTGGATTTGAATTTTAGGGTAATCACCTTGATGGCTTTGTAGATGGTGGACTCAAGTGGGGAGAGATTTTAAAGCAGGGAAACTAAGGAAGAGTCCAAATGAGAAAGGAAGAGTTGTGTCCCCCTATCATCTGTATGCCATCCAGAACCAGAAAGATTCCTGAATTGTCCTGATTTCCTGGATCTTGGTCATTTATATATGGAGCTTCATTTCCCCACTCTGAGCTAAACTGATGACCAGGAATGGCAGTGAAGGGAGGGTGTGCAACAGATTTTTCTATCTCTTTTAGATGAATGAATAGGGTCTTTAATTCAGTTATACAGTTTAACTTAAAATAACATAGTTATTTTGGACATGAACCTTTTTGTTTCTGTTCCTTGAATTTCCCAAATCTATCCCACCTCCTGTGAAGACTCCCTTCCCAAAAAACATAGCAAGATCAAATTTAGGAAACTCCCTTATGATGACCTTCAAGGTGGTAAAAATAAATAAAGAACTCCCTACTACTGTTGATCCCAGGAGATTACTTAGTATTCCTTGGACACTTTGTACCAGGCTACCAAATGGCCTATTTTTCAGGAACAGTTCTTGTTTTGTTCACTTTTAATTTGCAAAAATCAGCCTCTTTCTTATGAGCCAGTATTTAAACTGTCTCTTCCTGTAAAAGTACTGAATGTTGCATTAGATATAGTTGAATTGTGTGGAAACTGTGTTACAATGTTCCTTTTGTTTTATTCTCAAAATCATTGACTCATTTTAGTCATGTCCAACTTTTTCATGATTCTATATGGCTTTTTCTTGGCAAAGATACTGGAATGGTTTGCCATTTTCTCCTCCAATTCATTTTATAGATGAGGAAACTGAAGCAGATAGAGTTGTGACTTGTCTAAGATCACACGGCTAGTGTCTAAAACTGGATTTTAACTCAAGTCTTAAAGACAACAGGTCCAGTACTCTATTCATTAAGTAGGGGTATTTTTAGTGTCATATGGAAAAAACAAGGATACACGTTTATCATAATAATAACAAGATCAACTCAAATGCAGTGATTTGAGAATTAGAAAGGCCTGAGTTCTAGTTTTGACTCCATCATTATTTAGTGTGTCACTGTCACTAAGGGTGTGACTCAGTATAGTAAAAAACATTGGAGTTGATTCAACGACAATACTATATGATGATCAATTCTGATGGACATGGCCCGCTTCAAAAATGAGATGAACCAAATCAATTCCAATAGAACAGTAATGAACTGAACCAGCTTCACCCAGTGAAAGAACTCTGGGAGTTGACTATGAACCACTACATAGAATTCCCAATCCCTTTATTTTTGTCTGCCTGCATTTTTTATTTCCTTCACAGGCGAATTATACACTATTTCAAAGTCTGATTCTTTTTGTATGGCAAAACAACTGTTTGGACATGTACACCTATATTGTATTTAATTTATACTTTAACGTATTTAACATGTATTGGTCAACCTGCCATGGGTGGGGGGAAAAGGGGAAAAATTGGAGCAAAAGGTTTGGGAATTGTCAATGCTGTAAAATTACCCATGCATATAGCTGGTAAATAAAAACTATTAAAACAAATTGGAGTTGAAACCAGAAAATTTGTATGGAAAAATCCTGTTCTTGCTACTTACCATGAGATCTTAGCACCTCTCTTACCTTTTCTGGGTCTTAGTTTTTTCAACATAAAATGAGATGATAGGTCTAAGTCAGGGGAAGGATAATTATGACATCATTCACTGGTCCTACAAAATTCTCAACTTCTAGAACTCAAGAAGTAGAAGGTGTTTGCACCTACCTTTTTGCTCATCATTGCCTGTGGTTACCTTAGAAAATGATTTTTCAGGCCTTATACAGTCCATGTGCTAGATATTCCTGAGCCCTGGGCAAAATGATCTCCAAGGTCCCTTCCAGTCCTAAATCCTATAGCATAGGATTGTACTACATAAGAACCATTTCAGCTTGAAAATTCTTTCAGCCTGATTATAATAAACACTTTTAATTTATTCCTGCAATTCTTACAACCTGGTGAGGTGGGTCCCCTCTCTGTTTTATAAGGCAATTGTGGTTTAAAAAATCAAATGACAAACACAGCTAATACAATCAGGACTAAATCCTAGATCTTAGGACTTTAAGATCATTGGGATGGAACTGGCTCCATATCAATCAATTAGTTACTGTTGCCGTGCTGATTATTTATACACAGGGAGCAAGTTTGATTTCAAGAATTGTACCTGTTTGTGCTTTTCCTCCCAACTTAGAAAATCTCTGCTCTTTCATCAAATTAGATGACTCAATGTTGTATTGTTTCCTTCTAATTAATTGGCTTTATTTAAATAATTGTTTTTAATGTATAAATGTCTAACTACCCCCGTTTTCAGGGCCCAGACCTAAGTTGAGGACGCTGGTCTTTGTTTGTATGTACTTTGTAATGTATTACCATACATAATAAACTCAAAAGATCAAACCTTCAGAAAGCCATTTCTTCTTTCACTGGTCATAGCTCAGGCTTTTGCATAGTGCATTTTAAAGATTGATTAACGGTTTAAACTCTTGACTTCTTTTCCCAGGTCATGACCTAGACAAGATTCATCCCTCAGGGGACAAGAAGGTGACGTGGTGCACAGTAAATGATGATGAAAAGAAAAAATGTGATGAATGGAATGTGTTCAGTAGAGGAGTCATTGAATGTGCAGTAGGAGAAAACTCTGAAGACTGCATTGTCAAGATAATGGTAGGTGCTCCCATTTTGGTACAGCATCAGTGTTTTGGGGCTCTTTAGCCTAGGAAGATCAGAATCCTGGTTAATGGTTCCATCAATTGTGTGACTGAAAACATTGTTGGCTCACTGGAACTTAGTTTCCTTGCTTGGAAAATGGAAAGTTTGGTATAGGTGATATTGAAAGTAACATCTAATTCTAAACTCTTTTAATTCAAAGTAGGAATTTCCTCCGAGAGAAGGAAGATGATAAAAAATGATAATAATCACAATATTTCTTCTGTATCTGAGCTACTCTGTTAGGGAATTACATTAAAGACCAACTTCCCATGAGCAAAGTGTATGGCTGCCCTTATTTAGACAGTCCATTTTGTGCCACTCAACTTGAGTCCCTTCCTGCATGACCAGGAACTCAGTATAGTCACAGACTAATATGTGAATGCTTTTGGGTGCTCCTGGGAATCTGTGCTTGAGAAAAAAGCCTGGGTCTCCTTAGACATCCCTAGTGTGTTATTAGCATGGTGATAAGGACAGAGATGAGTCAAAGAATTTGTACTTTGTAGATAACATCAGGAAAATTTATACCCTGCCTCAATGAAATTATGTTTTTTTCATTGTTATGTGCACATAAAGACGTGTTATTGCCCACTACAGAATTGTACCCTTCTCTGTGTACCTTCACTTAGTATAGAAGAAATCCCCCCCCCTTTCCCATGTTAGAGAGAGTGGGATTTTCCTGCAGTAAAAGCTTTGTACTTATAAAATGTAATATTTTGAAACCATGTGTTTTATGTCTCCTGTACTGGATCCTAGACTGTCGAGTTTCTTCCTTTTTTATAAAATGAGGGGGTTGAATTAGAATACCTTGGAAATCACTTCCAGCTCTAAGTTTATGATGCCAGAAGCCTTAGAAATAACTTTAAAAGTTGTGGTCTGCTATATGAGGTTGATATTCAAGGTAATTTTCTCATATGAAACTCTACCTAAGTTCCTACACTTCCCATCCTTCTCCCTAGTCAATCACCCTGTCACTAAGTGTATATGATGGCAGGCGTGATGAAGGGCTCCTAGGCTCCGTGAAACAATGTTTTTGTAATGATTTACTTTGCCTCCACAGAAAGGGGAAGCTGATGCCATGAGTACTGATGGAGGATATGTTTACATTGCTGGCAAGTGTGGTTTGGTGCCTGTCCTAGCAGAAAGCTACAGTAAGTAGAGGGAATATTTCTCCTTTAGCTTGACTCTCTCTAGGCTCTGAACAAAAGATTTTATGCAGAGCTCTCACTAGGGCAGCAGAAGAAGGGTGGGAAATAGCAAACAAATAAATTAGACTCACTAATAATCATTTAAACATTTATAGCCCTGAGATAGTTGATAGAGCTCAGGTTAGCTCCTTCTCTTTTTTTTTTCCTTTGCAATGTATGATATATATATATATATATGTATACATATATATATCATACATAGCAAAGGTCAAATACTATATAAAAATATATAACAAAGGTTCATATGCTATATCTTGTTTCTGGTATGCAACGGTTCTAATAAACCCTGAAGTGATCAAAAAGCACAAAGAAAAAGAAAAAACTCTAAGGGTGGGATCAAAATGGAAGCAAAGTTAGCTGAATAGGAATGAATTTTCATTTTTCATGTTATTCTAAACTGTAGAGAATCAAAGATTCTCCTGAATAGAATGGAATGGATTCTCCTTAATGGAATGGAATGGAATGACATTGTAGTGGTGTAAGCACTCATGCTTAAGAAAACCTGATATTTAGTGAATGCAGATGGAAGATTCATTCCATTGGCTTCTTTATTTTTTCAGCACCTAAGAATGGACAGAGTCATGGGAAGGACTGTGTGAATAAACCTGCTCAGGGTGAGTCTGAATTGGTAAACCCAGCGATGGAAGGGTTAGCCAGGTGGCACAGGATAGATCACTGGGTCCATCTTCCTGAGTTCAAGTCCAGCCAGACAACTTAATCGTTGTGTTACCCTGGGCATGTCACTTCACTCTGATTACCTCAGTTTCTCCATCTATAAAATAAACTGGAGAAGGAAACTCAAGCTACTCTAGTGTCCCTGCCAAGAAAACCCCAAATGGGATCACAAAGTGTCTGATATTACTGATAAATGACTGAATGCAAATAGTTAATGGGAGAGATTTCCTTAGGAAATAATAGGATTCTCTTTAATTGAAAGTCTTTTGAGAATAGTCTGGATGACTACTTGCTGAGTTTGTTATAGTATGGATAACTTTCTGGTCATGAGAAATTAAGTAAAAGACTGAGTTCTTCCAATGCTCTGGTTCCTATAAGTCTGAGGACATTTATATATCTGTTTTCCCCAAGGCATGAAGTAAGTTTGGTCTAGTGGCATCAAATGGCCCTTTCTGGAATGGCTCATAATGCTAACTATTGCTTTTTTGTGTCTGTTATTTTCAAGGTTATTAGGCTGTGGCTGTTGTTAGGTCAGGTACTGATCTCTCATGGAATTCACTGAAACACAAGAAATCCTGCCACACAGCAGTAGGCAGAAGTGCTGGTTGGAACATTCCCATGGGTCTGATATACAACCAAACCCATTCCTGTGAATTTGGTAAGCTGGTTCTTTGAAGAAGTTATTTGTTTGATTTTCTCTAATTGTTAGAGACTTAGGGAAATTTACACTGTGAAGTCCCTGGTTACCTTGGGTGGTAGAGAGTGCTAAATATTTCTAGACGTGTAGAATCAGGTTAAAACATATCAAGGACACATTTGAAGGAGAAAAGCAGTCACCAATGTACCTGGATTATGGTGTGGTATATGAATTGACTTTCTAAATAGGAGCCTTGAGTGATTTTTTAAATCACCATTTGAAAAAAGAATAAAGTAAAAAGTGTACAGTAAAGAACAAAAGAATAACCTAGATGGAAGCAAGAACAAAAAAAATGGACAGTCATAAATATGACTTCTTTGTTTTATTGAAATGGAAATATATTGAATATTGTTATTCTGCTGGGCACATGGCAATATATATTTTTACTTACCATGTTCTGTCTTTTTCTGGGTTTTTTTATGAAATTTTAACTATTTTTAAAAAAGAAAAAAATCACCATCAGGTCTGTGTGTTGGGGGGGTCACCTTCTCTCCCTGCAATGTTGCCTTATCTCTGAACCTCTGATTTATTTCAGGTTCTGGGCTTATGATCACATCTTCATTTAATTGGGGCAATTATGTAATTTAAAATAGAGGCTTTTAACATGGGAAATAAAAGGAAGCACTCATATTATTCAAGTAGAAACCACTGTCTTTTCTCTGTGTAGATAAATACTTCAGTGAATCTTGTGCTCCTGGTGCTGATGCTACTTCCAATCTCTGTGCCTTATGTATTGGCAATCGATACTCACCAATTTTGGATAAATGTGCTTCTAGTACCAGAGAAAACTACTATGGCTACAATGGGGCTTTTAGGTAAGTGTATTAAACCCAACCCTAAAATACCATCACCAATATCAGTCTCTTCTTCCTTTTATTCTCAACATCTTTCCAATACATTAACTCTTCCTTCTGCTTTACAGCTCTGGGCTATACTTAGAAGGGTATCAGCTTTAGGAAATAGTCTTTCAAAGAAACTGAAAGATGCACACAAGGACATGATCAGGGATCCAAGTGTCCCTGATATCCAAAGAAGATACTCTTATCTGTAAGATTCCTCAAGATACCTTGGTTTCCCATTGCTTTCCTTCTTGTTCTCTTGGACTCAGGTCTTTTGTCACTCCCATTGATGTACTTCCTCTTCTCTTGGATTCAGGCCTTTTGTCATGGATTGTTCATTCTTACAGCTTATAAATTCTTTCCCAGGAATGCAGAGATGAAAATGTACTGGCACAGGATTAATAGTTAAATTGTAAAATCATAGATCAGAAGGAGCTGTTATTGATCATCTAGTCCCCAGCTTCTTAAACTGGGATCTTGTAATGTGGGGGTCATGAAATTATGATTGAATCATTTTATATACTTGTTATATTCGGGGCCATGAAAAATTTCTTGGGTGAAAAAGGGCCATGAGTGGAAAAGTTTAAGAAGCCCTGAATTTTTCTAGTCTACTTTTATCTTTTTGTAGATGGGGAAATTGAAGTGGAGAAACCTTATGTGATTTGCTCAGGATTGTGCAGCTGGTTAGGGGCAGGTCCATGACTACTAGTGAGGTCTCCTCACTCTCACTGAGGATTTTAGACCAGGTCCATAGGATGTAGTCCAGATCAGTGGCTCTGTACATTTGGTCATTTGCCAGCATCATCAAATGTGTTGGGTGGCTGTTGGATTTTTTTCCCTAACAGTCTGATGGGCAATGTGGCCTTTTAATGCCTCTTAGTTGGAGTAAAGATAGGAAACATTAGAAGTTGAACAGCTAAAGGAAAAGGTAGCATTCTGCATTGGAAAGTATACTGATTGTGGAGTCAGAAAACCTAGGTTTAAAACTGTCCTCTGATACTTATTTACCTGTATAATGTTGAATACATTAAGCTTCAGTTTGTTCTCTGTAAAAATAAAGTTGGCCCAAAAGTATTCGCTAAGGCTATTCTAGATCTCAGTTTAGTGCTGTGATTACTTTGCCTCTTTTATTATCATGGAATGAATTATTGAATCTCAGAATTAGAAAGATGCTCAGTAACCATCCAATCCGATTTATGTCCCAGAAGAAATTTTTTCCCTAACATCTAAGAAATGATCTAGACTCTGGGCAGTGAGATAGATAGGTCACTTACCTGAGGTGTTCGTTCCACTTTGGGACTGATCTCAAAAGTTGCTGGTGTTCAGTCACTTCAGTCGTGTCTGCCTCTTTGTGACCCCATCTCAGATTTCCTTGGCATAGACACTGGAGCAGTTTGCCATTTGCTTCTCCAATTAATTTTACAGGTGAGGAAATTGAGGCAAACAGGGTGAAGTGATTTGCCCAAGATCTGCAATCAGTTCCTGACTCTAGGCTTAGCATTCTGTGCACTATGGTGCCACCTGGCTGCTCCAAGAAAATTCTTAGTGCTCAGTGATTCTGAAAATGCACTTTTCTCAAAGGCAGCCTGTGAAAAGAGAGACCCGTGATATCATTGTTGTAGGAAATTCCTTCTGCTAAGCACAGACAAGTTTATCTAATTTATAACCTTGAAAGGTTACCCAGAACACAGTGCTTAAAAGCTAACACATGTCCGAGGAGATGCTTGACATGGGGTCTTCATCATGCTGGGAAGGCTAGCCTTCTAAAAGGGGTCATGGAATCATAGATTATTAATTAATACTAGAAGAGTCTCAAAAGGTAAACCCTCTATTTTCTATATAAGGCACCGAGAGATCATGGGACTTGTCCAAGATCACATAGGCTATGAGTGACAAAACTAAAATTTGAACTGATCTTTTCTGATTTCCAACCCAACCCAACATGCTTTCGATGGCATCCTGCTATTGGGGGAAAAATTATAATGTCAGCCAAGTGTACAGCATCTTTGGCTCTTAGCAGAAGGAACCTTACAGATCACAGAGTGTATCCTCTTCAGATACAGAAGACTGAGGCCCAAGGAGGTTGTGTTATACAGGTATTTTCAGAGGAGGGAATAAACAATATAAACCTGTAAAGTATTTTGTGTTTGTTTAATGTAATTTTGTATTATCAGCTAACACACTGAATAAATTATGATTGATCAAAATGGATTATGGTGACTAAAGCCTTGGCTTCTTTTTGTTCTATAATTAATCGCTGATAACTTTGACTCTACTTAGTGATATATGATGCACAATAACTTGATTGTTGGCCAGTCTTTACCAGGATAAAAATAAAATATTTTGTAAAGATTTTATTTCATTATATAATATTTTATTCATATAGAGGGACTTTCTTTTAAAAAATATTTATTTTCACATGCATCATAATCTGCTCCTTTCACTGCCCCTCTCCTACTGAATAAAATAAATAAGAGTTGCATAATAAATATGTATAGTGCAGTAAAAATAAATTCCTATATTGGCCACACCCAAAAATGTATGCTCCTGTCTCTGTGCTTTTTTAAATTTATCATTTCCTCAGAAGAAGTGAGTGGCATATTTCACCTCGAGGTTTTTATCACTACATTGATCAGAATACTAAAGTCTTTCAAAGTTAAATTTCTTCATAATCCTGCCGTTATATAGCTTATCTTCCTAGTTTTGCTCACTTTGCTTTGCATCAGTTCAAAAATACCTTTCTAGTTTCCTCTGAAAATGTCTATTTTATTATTTCTTATGGATGTGAATATTCCATCACCTACAGATCCTATAATTTGTTTAATCATTACCCAATAGAAGGAAAGATTTTTTTCAATTTTAATCCACCAAGAAGATAAGAGCCTCTAGAGCTACTGTGGTATTTTGGTACATATAGATCCTTTGGAAGTTTCATTTTATTCTTTATCTACTAAGAGTAGGCTCTTTGGGTCAAAGGACAAGAACATTTTAATAATTTTCTTTGAAGAATTCTAAATTTTTTTTAAATAATTTTTTCAGTTCCACTTTCTCCTAAGGCGTATAAAGATGGTCGTCTATATCAGTAAAAAGAGTACACATGTGGATGTAATCATGTTCGACTTTTGGAAGATAATGACTATGTCTCAAGAATGTCAAAAGCCAAAATGGACCATAGTGAAGAAAGGAAACCTGTCGACACTGTTCATGATCAGCAGCTACCCAAACGCCTCCCCAAAAGAACAATCTGTGTTTCTGTAATCTCCACTGAAAACAAAACATGGAACAAGAAACAGCAGAAATCTTCTTCTTACCTGAATCAATAAGGAAATAAAATTTTCTGTCAAGGAAAGTCAGGAGGGCAAAGTGGGTAGGCACTAAGGAAATTACTTTGTATGCATAGAGAGGCTATGAGAGAGACAGTGATTGAGAAGGAAACAAAGAGAGACAGAGATAGAGACAGAAACAGAGAGAGATAGTCAGAGATAGAGATGGAGACCGAAAGAGACGAGAAAGACAAAGATACAGAGACAGAGGTGGAGATAGAGACAGAGACAGAGAGACAGAAAGAATAAAGTAAACAATCCCATATTATAGACAGAAATCCCCTAATTGACAGGAGAAACAAAAGAACCATAATTATGTACAGCAAATTCCTTGTTGAAGTTCACTAGGCTTAATTACTGAAAACAAGGTGCCCTGGGCTGCTTTCCTCCTTAAGCTCTGTCCCCTTGGATCTTTCTTCTAAGAGATTTCCGTGTGAAGAACTGGCTTACTCTTCCCATCCTCAGTCCTCTTCCCTTCCCCATCACAAGTCGAGTGCAATTAAATGTCTTCATCATGAGGTTCAGGCTTGCCCACCTCACTCTACTCTATCTTGCTCCAAGAAGTCTGGGAAGATCCCCTATTCAAATAGGCTTCCCCCTCAATAGTAACTTCTTTTCTGTTGCTGGTTATCCTTTGTTAAAGTCTCTAATCTCCTATTGCCATTTCTACTTGTTGTAGTCCTTTCCTTCCCAGTTGTGTGGTTTAGTGAAAAAGAACATTTGGCTAAAGAGTCTCCTCCAGGTTTAAGCCTCAGTTTTGCCATGATCACTATGAACATGAGCAGATCACTTACAACCTTACTGAGCCCCATTTGCTTCCTCTGAAAAATGAGAATAATAAAAATTGAAATAGAGATTTAGAGATAAGATCATGTAGTCCAATGCCCTTGATTTATAAAGGAAGGCCCAGAGGCATTTAAGTGATTTATTCAAGGTCACACAGATAACAATGGCAGAGCTGAAGTTCAGCTCAGCTCTTCATATTCCATAACTAACATACCCTCCACTGGAACAACCTGCCCCTCCTTGATGAGCTGATGAGGAAAGAACTTCTGAAAACTTAAAATCCTAACAAATCGTGCTAGTGCAGGGTATAAGGCCTAAGCAGGACATTTCCCCATAACTTGGAGACAATCAGAAGACATCACTTTCAGAAAATGAAAGTAATAATTACCATAATGCAGATGTGAGTAGCCATTGGCAGTAGTAATTCACTCTAAGATATACATTGGGAAGGAGCTGCTGAATGAAGTAAGTAAGGCTTCCCCAAAACCTTTCCTGGAGAATCTCATCTAAAATTCAACTAAATGAAAGAAGAAACATGAGGGTGGGGAAACTGATGTAGATAGTTCATTGGGGATTTCCCTGACCAATTTGAGGAGCTTCTAAGTTGAATTTTTCATAATATTTTTTAGTCATTTCAATTGTGTATGACTTCTCATTAGAATGTGAACTCCTACAGATCTTAATGCTTTATTTTTTGGAGGGGGGAGAGGTGTCTCCAATATTTAACCTAGCAGTTAATAGCTGCTTGTTAGGTGGTGCAGTATATAGAGTGCTAGGCCTGGATTCAAAAGACTCATCTTCCTCAGTTCAAATCTAACTATAGACCTTAACCAGCGGGACAAGTCACTTAACCCTGTTTGCCTCAGTTTCCTCCTCTGTAAAATGAGCTGAAGAAGGACATGGCAAACCAGCCCAGTATCCTCGCTAAGAAACTCTACATGAGGTCATGAAAAGTTGGACAGAACTGATCAACAGCAAATAAAAATTCTTGGTGATTTGCCTTAACTACGGACTCTGATGAGTCTGAGAGTAACCTACACATCTATACGTTCCTGCCCATTCCTACCCTGCTGCAGAACTGTTGATATGAGACAATCACAGTGCAAGAGAAGGGAAGAGAGGGAATAAGCATTTATATGATGGTTACTCTGTGTCAAGCGCTGTGTTAAGAGCTTTACAAATATTATTTCATTTGATCCTCACAACCTTGGGAGGATAATGCTGTAATTTTTAAAATTTTTTTTACATTTTACAGTTGAGAAGACCAAAGTAAACAGACATTAAGTTACTTGCTCAGTATCACACAGCTAGTAAGTATCTGAAGCTGGATTTGAACTTCCTGACTTCAAGCCCAGAGCTCCAACTTAGCTGGGGCACTTAGCGGCCTTTTAGTTTGTTCTCCTAGTTAGAAGAGGATAGCACAACGGAAGGGAGAGGAAAAGAGGAAGAGAAAGGAAGGAAGAAGGGAAAGGAGGTAGGGAAAGGGGAAGGGAAGGAAAAGGAAATTTTTGTTTTTGGCATTTGGGGTTGGGTGACTTTGAAAGCCACTTTATGTTTTTGTCCTTTAACTTTCTCATCTGTCAAATGAGAAGGCTGGACTGAATGATCTGAAAAGTTCCTTTCAAAGTTAGTATTATATGATTCTAAAATAAGCTGTAATCTAAGCAAGTGTAACCTTTCCTTTATAAAGTAATATTATTCAATCAGATGGTTCGAATGGAGTGTAGGAAAAAAAAGGGGGGGGTGGAACAACCCAACAACAACAGACTTTATCTTTGTGCTTCTAGAACCACACAGGAGAAAGAGTATCCCTACCAGCAGACTTGGTATATAGTTTGTACCCATAAAGGAGCCCTGAACTTGAAGTCACACCATCCCAGTTGGAATCTTAACTCTGCTGCTTATTAACCCAATAACTCTCCAAGTCTCTCTCTACCCCCTCACCTGTAAAGTATTTCTATGATAAAAATATCCAAAATCAAAAGATGATTAAATTTCCCAGGACACTTGGGAAATATGTGTAAACATTCATTGGGGAACACTGACTCCAATTTTCAAAAAGCCTTGTGACCAAAGCGGGGCTAAGGATTGGTATAAATAGACTTGGAAAAATATTTGGTGGGAGTTGGAGGTTCTTTCCAGGACCAGAACTATATAGGGATACCCCAGAGACAAACAAGCCGCCTATGATGTCCCAAAGCAAAAAAGACATCCAAGCCACAATGAAGCTGTGGAGACTTAACTGATTATGACAGCATAGATGCAGATGCTATGGGTAAAATTTCCCACTCAGGGGACTGAGTGTTGCCTTAGACGCTTGCAAGCAGTGTGATTCTGGGAAAATATTAACCTCTCTACTGAAATTTCTCCATCTATGAAATGGGGATAGTGCTGGCACTTCATCATAAGTAAGGATCAAATGAATTGACAATACATATAAAGTGCTTTGTAAACTTTAAAACTCTATATAAAGTCTACCTATTGTATATTGTCTCCATTGTCTAGTACTTGCCTTTATCTACTTAGAAATTTGGGAATATCTGACCTTAAGAAAGGTCTACATATTCAGTGGTTCATCTGACTCCAAGTTCAATATTCAGTGCATTGTCCCACGGAACTTTCTGTGGTAGTGATGCACAGTGAATAGAGTGCTGGGCCTGGAATCAAAAACCTCATCTTCCTAAGTTCAAATCTGACCTCAGATATTTACTAGTTGTAAGAATTAGCAAGTCACTTCACCCTTATTGTCTCAATTTCTTCATCTGTAAAATGAACTGGAGAAGAACAGGACATTTACTCTAATATTTCTGCCAAGAAAACTTTAAATGAGGTCATAAAGAGCAGGGCATGACTGAACAACAACAATTGCAAATACAAATTGATTGTGAGCTCTCTTGAGGCAAGAATGAGGTGGGGAGAATAGAAGCAAACACTTGTGTTGAATTTCACTGCCACACTATCCTTTCAAAGGGATACCTCAAGCTTGAATTTGAAGACCTTCTTGACCAATGTTAATCATGAAAAAGACTATAATAGTTAGTGAATAATGAGTAAATCCATTTATCCAAGTAAATACTAAGCAGAAATAATAGAAGCTACATGGATTAAAATATGCCAATTAACAATTAAAGTTAACAATTTCTCCTACTGGGAAGAAGTTATCTCCATTCATACAAAAGACTCTGATCTCACCCAAAGGAAAATTCTTTAAACTTTTTAGTGTAAACCAAACTGGAAATTGAGGATATACTGAAGCCCTGCTTTTCACCTACATGGCTTCTTTCCAGGCTTTATTCTCTTTACCTCTGAATTTCTCCTCATAGAGTTTGTCAGTACATGTATTTTCTATGGAATTAGGAAGCACATTTCTCTTCTCTCAAGCTCTTACACCAACGTTCCCTGGCACAGGCATGTACCATTATCATCATTCTGCCAAGAAGGAGACTTGTATACTACTGTTCTACACTTGAAGCCAAAGTTACATCTATACTCCATCTTCACCTCAGTGAATTTTCACAAGCATTCCCTCTAGCTGGAATATATTTCCACCTCTCAGAATCCTTGTCTAATTCAAGGTTTAATTTGGGTACCACCTTCTTGATGAAAGCTCCCTTTCCTTTCTCTCCATCCCTACTTGTTAATGCTTTCTTCATCCTTACTTTTTCTTATGCTAGTCTGACTTACAATGAATGTTTAATCCCACTATTAGAATCTAAGCTCCAAAGGAGTGCAGGGACTGTTTCATTTGTGCCATTTCACATAGATTATTATCTATCTGTTATCTATTTATGTTAAATAAATTCCTATTTAATTGAATACTTGATGAATGCCCTTTTTCTAGCTTTCCAAAGTTTTATTTACTCTTTTGGATATATTATTACTAAGTGTTTCCACATGGAAAATAAATTTATGGGAATGGGTTTGCTGAAGACACCTTCAGCAGAGTAAAAACTTAGAAAACAACCTGGAGGCTGGAATTCAGTTTTTAAAATAATGTCCCTTGTTAATAAAAAAGAAAGAAAGAAAAAAAATTAAATTAAAAGAAAGAAGGTGAGGCCAACAAGTTTAATACATTATGGTGCTAGGTTTCCTCCTTGGGCACCTCCAGCTTTTGTCTAAATTGTTTCTTTTCCTTCTCCTCTTTCACCTTATTCATGGACAGTTCTGAGAACTTCCTCGCCCCATTTTTGATGCTACTATGCCTGCTCTTGTTACCTATTCTTCCTTCTATATATTCCTTATTTTCATATTTTGACTTAAGCTTCAGGGCATTTGCTGCATTTAGGAACTGGATCACATTTAGGCTTGGGATTTTAATCAACAAAGTCAACATGTGTGTTTCAGACCCAGGCCCTTTGAGCACTGCCTGCATTGGCCTTCAGCTCCAGCAATGGTGTCAAATGGTGATTTGCACAGATATTCAAAATTTTGTCCCTTCTCAGGAGGAGGCAAATCATCCCCTTCTCCTTGTGTTTCAGTAGATTTGTGTTACCTGCTCCTAGCTCTTTCCATTTGGAAAGATCATTCTCAGATGCAAATCAGAACTACGTGGCCCAAATCATAAAAAGCTCTTCATCTTCTTCAAGAGTCTTGATCTCCTGCTCAGGAAGAGGCACTATGGGCTCAAACTGTGGATCATAGTTTGAGTCATCCACATTCTCTGGATTAGGGTTCATCTCAATCAGTCATGTCTTCAGAGGCTAACCTTCCACAGGAGCTGGACCTCAATGAAGAAACAGCAGAGAAAAAGCCTGGATCCTAATTTAATAACATTCCTTTCCATTTTAGGAGGGAGTGAAGTAAGGACTAAAGTCCGGGAACCATGGATCTTGAAAGATTAACTTAACACATTGAAAAAGCTGATTTGAGCCTTTCTGTAAGTAAGAATTTTTTTTTAAACAATCAAGATTAAGTGAATTGTCTAGTGTTAGTAAATGTCAGGAGCTGGATTTGAACTCAGGCCCTCCTAACTTCAGGATCTGTTCATTGTTCCACCTAATTTCCCCTAAGTTAAAGGTTCTTAACTTGGGGTTTGCAGATACTTTTTTTTAACTGTATTTAATATAGTTGGTTTCCTTTGAAATCCTCTATATTTTATTTTATGCTTCCTATTGAAAGATTTCATGGAAAAAAATAACAGCAACACTAACAAAACAACTCCCTTCCATTATCCCGCCTTCAAAAAAAGAACCACTGATGAGGAGGAAAATAATGGGGAGAGAGGAGGGAGTAAAAACTTTTTCCTATCCCTTGAGTCCTTCCCTAGCTTTGGAAGTAAAGGTGAGGCATCTCACAAATTAAATTTTGTGGCTTGGATGAGCTGATAATTAATCCAGGTCCAGTTACTAGCTTTGTTCAACTATTTGGTGGGCACAGTCTCCTCTCTTTCAAGCAAGCACTGGAGATCTTGTTCTCTGAGCTCCTTTCTGGAAGATGCAGGACCTGGGATAGAGGACACCTTCTCTGTTCCTGGTTGAGAGAAGTTAGTGTGGCCATGAACTCATTCCCCTCTGGCTTTTCTCCTTTAGGGCTGTGCCTGGCTTCTACAGATCGACAAGTAAGATGGTGTGCCATATCACAAAATGAGCTGAAGAAATGTCATGAATTTAAGGAAGCCTTAAAGACCACCAACAGTCCCAGTCTGGCCTGCATCATGAAAACCTCCCACATGGATTGTGTCAAGGCCATCTCAGTAGGTCACAAGCCCTTGTTAGTGGTGGAGGGTGTGTGACTGTCTGCCTGAAAGAGAATGGAAGAATGCTGTCTCTGCTCTCCACCAATACTCTTACTTTGTTTCCTTTCCATGAGGGTCTCTAAGAAATTCTTGTTATTGTTCAGTTGTTTCAGTCTTGTCTGGTTCTTTATGACCCCATTGCGGTTTCCTTGGCAGAGATCCTGGAGTGATTTGCCATTTCCTTCTCCAGATGAATGTACACATGAGGAAACTGAGGCTACAGAGTTAACTGACTTGCTTGGGAGCTGAGGGCGGATTTGAACTTGGGAAGATGATTCTTCCTAATTCTAGGCTTAACACTCTGTGCACTGTAGTGCCACCTAGCTACTGCAAAGAAGCTCTTAGTTCTCAGTAATTCTGGGAAAAGGGCTTTCCTCAAAAAGGGGCTTGGGGGAGGGTTAGGGGGGAGACAGAATTATGCTGACAAAGCAGCTGCTTGGAACATAGAGGGAAAGGGCAGTGAGATGGCACAGTGAATACATAGAGTGCTGGCCCTGAAATCAAGAGGAGCTGATTTCAAATCTGGCTTCTGTCACTCAATACTTCCTAACTATGTGACCCCTGGGCAAATCACTTAACCCCAATTGCCTCAGCAAAAAAAAGAAAAAAAAAATCCAGAAATGATTTAATGTAATGGCAACTCAGTTATTTAAAAAAAAAAATTTTGCCAGCTCTGTTGCTACCTTGTAATGGCATGGAATGAAGCCTGACTTCTTTAAGGCTATCTGCAAATAGCCAGCAAAGGGCAAGCTTTGGCAAGGCCTGACAAATTGGAGAGACATCAGCTAAGGGAGGGTCTAGTGATTGGGCACCTGCCAGATGAGGTATTCCAGATCAGTGCAGCCATGCTCCTTATCTGGAACTCAGCTGCCAGGTGAACTATTATTTATTTTTGGCCACAATAATTCCTCTAGACTATCTTGTAGGGATGGAGGAGAATTTAGGTGAAGAAAGCATTCAAGTACAAATGGTAAAAGATTATGGAATCATAGATTTGGATCTGAAAGGGACCTTTGATGCCACTCAGTTTAGCTCTCCTTCCCTTCCCCCCTCCCCCTTTCTTTTGCAGATAAGGAAACCCTAGAGAGATTAAGCAAGATTGTCTGAGGTTGTCCAGGTAATTTAAAGCAAGTTAGGATTTGAACCTGGACCCTTTGGGTTTGGAGGGTACGATAGGTAAATAATTAATAATTCAATGGATGTACAAATGAAAAGAAGGATGTCTGCCCCGCTCCTACGTACTTAGCATTATCAATTCTCAAAGGCTTATAAATTTAGGGCAAGAAGGAACCTTAAAGGTTACTTAATCCTGTCCCCTCATGTTATAGGTGAGGAAACAGGCTCAGAGAGGTCCCTACAGTAAATAGAAGTGCCAGGATTTGAATTCAAATTTTGGCTTTCGATTCCATATCCAACTATCTTTGTAGATTTCTTAAGAGCAGAGACCAAAAAAATTAATATTTCCTTAGCCATTTTTTTTATCAGGAAGGGCTTCATAAATGCTGTTTGAATGGAAGGCAGGGAAATTACAGGCAGGAAAGGTTAATGAGGGGGATTTTTTCCCCACTTTATGAGAGAGAGAACTTTTGGCATATTTAGCTTCTATTATGTTCCAAGGAAAACAGGAAGGACCTATGGATTTGTGAAATCCCTACTGTGCTAAATACTTTTTATAAAGACTTCACCAGATCCTCTTAACCACCCTGAGAATAGGTGCTGTTAGTATCTCTATTTTACAGTTGAGTAAACTGAGGCAGCAGAGATAAATGATTTGTTCAGGGTCATACTGTTAGTAAGTGTCTAAAGCTAGATTTAAAATCAGGTCTTTGTGACTCAAGACCCAGGATTCACTGAATCCTCTCAGTTATCTTAAGGCAGGGTAAAAGACAATGTAGTTCTGTTAAGGTTTTTCTAGTCCTCAGACTTCCAAACCTACCCATTACATGCGTTCCTACTGTTCCTTACTGAGAGCTAAGGGGCTTCAGTGCTGTTTTCACTCATCTCTTTCAGGATGATGAGGCTGATGCTGTGACTATCGATGGTGGTTTTATCTATGAAGCAGGTCTGTTACCCTACAATCTGAAACCCATTGTTGCTGAAGACTATGGTACAGAAGCAAGTGAGTTCTTGATTTGCATATATTGACTCCCAAGTCAGAACAGGAGTTTTGGACAACCCTTGAGTTGCTGAAGAATCAAACTCTGATGATCCAGAAAGTGAAGTTAGTGTTGTTCTCAAAATGAGAATGAGAGAATATGGTTACTGCTGTGGAATAAAACTTACAGAAATTCTCTAGTTACAGAAAATGGCCTTATAAAAATAGTTCCTCCTTCTCCCTTTCTGCCCCCTCAACTTATTTTCTCTATGTGGTTCTGGCACTGGAGAATTCAAATCCATGTTGTAAGGAGCAGAGAGGGGGAAAAAAAAGGGACATCATTCAGGTCACCAGAACAATAGGAGGATTTTAACTGGGAAGTTGCCTGAGAAGAGACTGCAGAGTTGGGAAATGTAAACTAGGGACTTTTTTTAGCTACTCATTTGCCTGAATAGGACCACTGGAAAAATTCTCAAAATTTAATGATTTGATGTATGGTATTGCCTGTCGTCGGGGGGAGGGAATAGAGGGAGGGGGGGTAATTTGGAAAAATGAATACAAGGGATAATATTATAAAATATATATATATATATATATAATAAAAAAAAATAAAAAAAAAAATTTAATGATTTGAAAAGGGAGCTTGATTATTTTCTCCTATCAAAGAAGAGTTTTCCTGACGAAGAAGAGTTTTCTTTTTTAAAAATTTCATTCTTAATTCAGGGAATAAAATATGCATTTCCATAACACAGTATAGGAAAAAAGATGATTGTATTTGAAACTGCAAATTTATTTATGCATAACTTGCTATTCCTTTTTAAATATACAACAAAGCCATCATGTAGATTTCTTTTTTTTCTTCCCTCCTGTACTGCTTCCCAAGATAGCCACCATTACACACAAATAAGTCTGTATGTATATATATATATATATATATATATAATTCTACACTTATTTCTAATTATCAGATTTTTTTATGAATGTAGTATCTTCATATGTCCTTTATAGTTAATTTGGGTATTTATAATAGTCAAAATAACTTATTTTCTTGAAGTTGTTCTTTAAACAATATTGCTATTACTTTATACAATGTTCTCTTTGTTCTGTTCATTTTGCTCTTCAGTACTTTGTGTTTTATATATATGTAAATATACATAGTGTGTATATATGTATGTATAAAAAAATGTGGGTGTGGGTATATGTTTTATAGGCATTTTTAAATTCTTCCTTTACCTGATCAGTCCAAGTCCAGGATCAGATATTTTTTGGGATTTCCCCACCCCTCAAGAGATCATCAGGGAATGCCATCTTCTTGTCTTTGACTCCTAGCTGAGAATCTTCCTGTTTATTTTATGTTGTATAGACCCTCTGTCTCAGTACTTTGCTGTGGCTGTTGTGAAGAAGGGAACTGATTTCCAATTCAAGGACCTCAAAGGCAAGAATCCTGTCACACTGGCCTGGGCAGGTCAGCTGGGTGGATCATCCCTGTGGGGACACTTTATGCTCTTGGCCTGTTGCAGTGGGAAGGACCACCAGAACCCATCGAGGATGGTAAGCTGGCAAGTACAGTGAGGATTCTGAATGTAGTGGTGATTAGCTGTATTATTATTATTATATTAAGTCACAACCCCAGTTTCCTACAACAAAAAAAGAAAATTGTGCTCTCTAAAAAGAATATCATCTGAACCTATGATTTTCATTTATTACCAATTTCTTGCCTGAAGTCTGTACCCTTAAATACCCAGACTAGGATAGCAATGTGCTGCCTCTTGTATGCAAAGCACCCTACCATTTGAATGTTCTCCAGAAGCTTCTTCTAATTCAAGAGTCTTATCCTTTTTTGGTGTAATGAAACTCCTCAGCAGTCTGGTAAAACCTAAAAAATAAAATATATAGGATCACAAAGGATCACAAGTTAAAAACACACACACACACACACACACACACACGTGTGTGTGTGTGTGTGTGTGTGTGTGTGTATATATATATATATATATATATATACATATATATGTATTTAAAAAGCCAATTCACAGACACTCATTGAAAAAGTAGTTCCTAGAATTAACTTATTTTTTTCTAGGCTTTGAGACTTTTCCAGGAATTAGAGGGTAGATGTGTATTTATCGTAGGGTATTGGCTCAGAATTGACACCTGAAGAATGGGCCCAGGATTGTATGTTAGGAATGAAAATGGGAAATTAGTGGGGTAGCTAGGTGTTTCAGTGACTTAACTAACTTGTTTGCCTCAGTTTCCTCATCTGTAGAATAAGCTGGAGAAGGAAATGGCAAACTATTCTAGTAGCTTTGCTAAGAAAACCCAAAAAGGGGTCACAAAGAGTAAGATATAACTGAAATTGAATTTAGAAGTAGAGTGTTGACATTGTGAACTCATTCATCCAAAATGAAAAGCAATCACTTCATATCTCTATGTTCCTGCAGATTGCTATTGATATGTCTTCTGGAAAGAAGGCAAGCCTAGAAAGTTTATATCTGGAGACGGACATTGTTTCTGTGTGTCCTCCCACATACCCTTTACACTGCTCACGTGTGCTGTTTCTTTCTCTCTCTCTCTCTAGCTGTGGCCAGGTTCTTCTCAGGCAGCTGCGTTCCCTGTGCATTGCAAAGGAATCCTAAATTGTGTTCTTTGTGTGCCGGAAAAGGCAGTGATAAGTGTGCCTGCTCGGACAGAGAACCTTATTTTGGCTACTCAGGAGCATTCCAGTAAGTTGAACCCTCCCCATAACTCCGGTGAAATGTCAAGCATCTATAAGTCTATGAACAATCCCCCAATCTCTATGGTTTTCTTGGGTCCTAGAAATAGTCACATCTTAACTTCAACCATCCTGACCCTGGTCTTCCAGTAATGGGACAGGACAGCAGGGAGCCTGTTCTTTGTCCCCTTCCTTCCATAGCCACTTCTACTTTTGTTCAAATGAGGTTACTATAGTATTATAGTATAATAGTATTATATAGTATATAGTACTATATATACTTTGCAGAACATATAGCATTATATGCAGAGGCACTGTTATTAGTATTAATATTATCAGTGACAGTTCTTTCAGTTTCTTGCACCTAGTCTGAGCCTAAACCGAAGAAAGACAAAGGGCCTGGCTAAGAAAGCTCTTTAGTATCTAGCAATCTAGCCAAGGGTCCCTGATTATTAGAGAAGGGATGAATTGGATCATTCAAGTTAGAGAAGTTGGTGGAGACTGAGATGGGCACTTAGGTCTGAATCTTAGCTCTAGGACTTCCTACCTTTGTTGCCTTACAAGCCCTTGGTGAAGTAGATACTCTCTGCATATGCTTCTGTCTGTGATGGCTATTGGAAAGCATGGGATAAGCTATTGATGCTGGACTGTGCCCATTCTTGTGATTCTCCTTTTCCCTAGATGTCTGAAGGATGGTGTTGGAGAAGTGAGTTTTGTCAAGCACACAACTGTGTTAGGTAAGTACTAGGGTAGAGAGGCCCAATTCCCCACTATCTCAAGCATTGGACACCTCCGTCTATTTTTTCTGTCTCCTGCCCTCGTGTTTCTTACAATGCTCTTCTGAAGAAAATTTTAAAAGTTAGTTCACAGTGGTGTTATACCATTTACCATCTGCTGGAGTTCCCTGCACAAAGCAATTTATTAATCTTTTCATCGACTTCCCCTCCCACCACCTAATACTCATAGATTGAAGTTACCCACCTTGGTGCCTTGTTAAATTGTAATGTCCCTCAGAGTGAGGACCTTACATGGTAGACAAAAATATAGGACACAAAAGGTGGAATCATTAAGGATCAACAGCCACGAGAGGTGGAAAGGTAGAGATGGATGGAGAAGAATAATGTTAAGATATTCTTTTTAAAAAAGTAAAATATTAATGGATAATTAATTACATTAAGGTACATAATACATTGGCTTCAGGGGGTAGTATTTAAAATTTGCTCTCAGTGGTTCAGTAGATAAAGTGCTGAGTCTAGAGTCAAGAAGATTCATATTCCTGAATTCAAGACAGAGTATTGCCAAGATTCTAGAAGCACAAAAAGTAGTCAGCTTAGCATCATTTTGGCCTAGAATTCTGATTCCACTATAGATTTTAGTCAGAGATTTTTTTTAATCTTTTAGTTTTATTCAAAATATATATCTCATTTAATGCCTGTCGAAGTGTTTTACACACAATAGAAGCTTAATAAATGCTTATTCTCTTTAAGAATGGTCTTTCTAGTCTTATTTGGAATTTTTGCTTTTTCTTGCAGACAACCTTCTCACCGAGGCTGACAAGGAAAATTATGAGCTACTGTGCCCTGATAACACAAGAAGGCCTCTCGATCAGTACAAGGATTGTCACCTGGCCAGGATTGCTGCTCATGCTGTTGTGGCCCGAAGTGTGAATGGCAAGGAGGATCTGATCTGGGAACTTCTCTCCACTGCACAGGTATTGGCCATCCCCATTTTTCTCCTTTTTTAAAATTCAATTTTATTTTCACTTCTAAGTTCTGTCCCTCTGCCCATTCACTCCTCCACTTATTGAGAAGGCAAGAAATACGAAACTCATTACAAATATGAAGTCATATCAAAATAAAAAAAACAAGTTAGACTTGTTCTGGGATTGGGGTGGAACAGAAAAAAGAAAGGAAGAAGAAAAAATATGCTTCAATCTGTATCTGAATATCAGCTTTCTCTCAGAAGTTGGATGACATTTTTTGATTGCATTGCACTGCACTGATTATATTTACTACGTCTTTCACAGTTGATCATCTTTATTCATGTTGCTGTTACTGTGCAGATAGTTCTCTTGCTTCTACTCTCTTCTTTGCATCAGTTCCCATGAATCATCCCAGGGTTTTCTGAAACCATCCTCTTCATTATTTCTTATGGCACAATAATATTCCATCACATTCATAAACTATAACTTTTCTAGTCATTCCTCGATTGATGGTCATCTCCTCAGTTTCCAACTCTGCCACAACAAAGAGAGGTGCCATAAATATTTGTGTACACGTGGATGGACCTTTTTTCTTTGAGCTCTTTAGGATATAGACTTACTAGTGGTGTTGCAGAGTGAAAGGATATGTAGATGATTTGGCCATAAAGGATGATAGCATAAACAAATTAGGAGAGCAAGTGAAAATTTACCTGCTAGATCTCCATAAAATGAGGAATTTCTGATCAAAGAAGAATTAGATAATAGTATCAAAGGAAAAATGGACAACTTTAATTTAAAAAATTAATTTAATTTTGAATTTAAATTTTTAAAATTTTTATTTAAAAATTACAATTAAATCTCTACATTAAATTAAAATGTTTTTGCACAAACAAAACCAACAAAAACAAGATTAAAAGGGAAGTACAAAACTGGGAAAAAATCTTTACAGCCGACGTTTCTGATAAAGATCTCATTTCCAAAATATATTTAAAAATGTGACAAATTTATAGGAATACAAGTCATAACCAAATGATAGTTAAAGAATATGACATAATTTTCAGATGACAAAATTAAAGCTATCTATAGTCATATGAAAAAATGCTCTGACTATTGGTTAGAGAAATGTAAATTAAAAGAACTCTGAGATATCACCTCACTTGTTGGCTACTTTGACAGGAAAAGATAATGATAAATATTGGAAGGAATGTGAGAAAACTGGGACACTAATCATTGCTGGTGGAGTTGAGAAATGATCCAACCATTCTGGAGAGAAATTTGGAACTATGTTCAAAGTCTATAAAACTGTGCATACCTTTTGACCCAGCAGTGCCATTCCTGGGTCTGTATCCCAAGCAAATTTTCAAGGAGGGAAAAGGACCCACATGTGTAAAAGTGTATGTAGCAACTCTTTTTTTGAGGTAGCAAAGCATTGGAAAAGGATAGATGCCCATCAATTGGAGAATAGCTAAACAAGTTGAGGTATATGAAGATAATGGTATATTATTGTTCTATAAAATATGATGAACAAGCTAATTTTAGAAAGGCCTGGAAAGATTTACATGAACTGGTGCTGAACAAAATAAGCAGGAACAGGAATACATTATACACAATAACTACAAGAACAAGGGATGATCCGCTATGAAAAACTTGATTTTTCTCAGTGGTTCACAGATCCAATGCCATTTCAATAAACTTTGTACAGAAAATGTCATCTGTATCTAGAAAAAGAACCAAGGAGACTGAATGTAAATCAACACATGCTATGTTCATTTTTTTTCTGGGTTTTTTTTTTCAATCTCTCCCATGGTTTTTTTTGTTTGCTCTGATTTTTCTCTCCTAATATGATTCATAAAGTAATGTATATTAAAAATGAATAAATTTACTGGGAAAAAAGATATCCTTTCTTGCAAAAACAAAACAAAACTAAACAAAACAAAAAAAAGGCATGCAGCATTTATTGTGCACAGTTCTGGACTGTTCCAGATTGCTTTTTAGTATGATTAGGGTAGTTTGCAGGTCCCCAAAAGTATAGTGTGCCTCTTTTACCACAGCCCTTTCATCTATTGTCATTTTGCTTTTAACATCAAATTCAGTTTGATGGGATGTGAGGCATTACCTTAGAGTTGTTTAAGTTTCATCCCTTTACTTAATAGTAATTTAGAAAATTTACTTATTAGTGATTTAGAGAATTTTTTCATATCACTATTGATTATTTTTTCCTTCTGCTAAGTTCTTATTATGTTCTAATTTCCTGTTCCTTTTTAAATTTTTTTAAAGATGTTAAAGTGGTTTTCCCTTCCCTTTTTCAGATAATTTTGCAGATAAGAAAACTGAAGTAAACAGGGTTGTTGTGCAGGGTCACATAAATAGTATCAGATACTGGATCTGACCTTGGGAAGATGAATTTTCTTGACTCCATCCCAACACCTTATGCACTGTGCCACATAGAAGTCATCCTCATTTTACAATTAAATTACTTGCTCAAAGCAACCCAACTACTATGTATCTGAGGCCAGATTGGAACTCTATTCTTTTTGATATCAAGTTTAGTGCGGCTGAATATTTCCTTTGTGATTATTTTGGAAGAAAATGATTGAACAGATGATTCTCAGTGTAATCAAGTGTTTACGGTCATGAGAGGTAATTTCTCAAAGGGAAAAGAACTAAGAAGATGCTTCTCATTCAACTGCACTAGGGTATGTAATGTTCTTGAATTGTGAGGGTCCGGTCATCTGCTCAATTATAATCCTTCTCTGGGAGGAGATCGGTAAAATCTTTTCCTCTGAGTGCAGGTTTCTTGGGAGCTCTGAATCTCCTTCACTTCTTGTCCTTTCTCAAATCATTCTGGTCTCCTTTCAGCCTGCCTGACTTCAAAACTCTATCCCAGAGTCGATTCTCTCAGACCCAATACTGCCCTCCTTTTATTCTCCCAGAGAATGGGCGAGTAAGGACTCAACGGGACATGGAGAAATACTTCCATCAATGAACTTGCAACTCTTAGAATTCCTAAGGTATAAATTCCCTTTAAAGGCCCGAAGCAAAGGTCTGAGCCAGAGAGCTGTCAAGTCAACCTGAGTTCTCACCTTGTCACTGTCCAGACGACCTGAGTTCTCACCTGGTAATCCTAAGAAGGGTACATTATGCTTTGGAATACAATTAAATGAAAGTCTTAGAGAAGATAAATGGAGATGGATAAACTGGGAGATTAATAGGGATCTACAAAATAGACAAGATTATGAAATATAGAAGATGGAATCTCTGATTACACAACAAACCTGGTATTGGTAGAGATGGTTAGGATGTTCTGAAAGAGGTAAAATATAAATGGATTACAGCATATAATCAGTTCCTCCAGGGGACTGAAAATCACAGAACAGTAGTATATGGGGGAGATAAATAGCAGTTGAGGAGGCCAGATTAAATTTTATGTAGAGGGGGTGGCACTGGAGCTGAATCTTAAAGGCACCAAGTTATTCAAAGAGGCAGAGATGGAGAGAGAGTGAATTCTATGTAAAGTGGACTTGGTGATAGAAGATCTGTGTTCTGTATTTGCAATAGCAAGACCAGTCTAAACAATAGACTGTGTGAAAAAGAGTAATGTGTAAAATAAAATGGAAAGGTAGGTTGGAAGTATGTGAAAGCCTTTAAGTAACAGAGTTTATATTTTGATTCTGGTGATGATAGAAACTGCTGGAGCTTCTTGAGCAAGGGAGAAATAACACTGTCAACACTGGGCTTTAGCAATATCACTTTGCCAACTATGTGAAGGATATGTTGGAGAGAAGAGGAAAAAGAAATAGGGCAGGGAGACCAGTTAGGAAGCTATTGCTATGGTACAGGGGCAAAGCTAGGGACTGAAATAAGGTAGTGGTAGTGGGGTCTAAATGGAGACGAAAGAAGAGCATGCATATAGGAAAGGTTGTGAAGCTCACAAAATTACGCATAGATTATAAAAGTTGGGGGAGGAGGAAAGTAAGGAGTTAAAGAAAACTCCAAAATTGTGAACCTGAGTAAATGGAAGGATGGTGAAGGCCTGGACTAAAATAGAAACATTTAGTAGAAAAATGTGAGTATGGGACAAGATCATGAGATCTGTTTTGGGTGTTTGTAGAACTTTCTAATAGGTGGTTGGTGAGGAAAGAAACAGATTGGAGCTTGAGAGGGATTAGGACAGGATAAAGGGATTGGTGAAGCACAGAGATGGTAATTAAAAGTATGGAAACAGGTTAGATTACTGAACTCATGAAGGAATATGGCAAAAAGGGCCACACACCGAGTTACCTCTTCCCTTGTTAGCAATTTTCATTCATGGTTTTCTTTTTCCCTTGAATAGGAACATTTTGGCAAGGGCAAATCAGAGAAATTCAATCTATTTGCTTCCCAACATGGAAAAGACTTGCTATTTAAGGACACTGCTAATAGACTTCTGAGAGTACCTCCAAAAATGGACTATGAATTGTACCTAGGATACAAATTCATCCAGGCCATCAAGCCTATGAAAGGTAAGCAGACTCTGGTCCATTTCAGAGATGGGGAGTGGGGGCCCAAGCAGTAAATTATTAGCATATGGGTCCATGATTCTAACTCAGTTGCAGTCATTGTAAGACATTATAATGCTTCCAGGCATCCGATCCTTCTTCAAAATCTTTGGCAAGATGGAGAAACTGAAATTCGGAGGAGTTAAATTGCTTTCTTGTACTAGTCTCCTGTAGATTGTTAGGCCAGATGGTTCTATTTGCCATCTGAGCCAATGAGCTTTATAGAGTTAGTTCTAATGAAGGACAGGGGGCAAACATTTCAAGAACTACATACAGAAGTTCTACATTATATTCAGTATTATTTCTAAAGTTTTCAGAATGCCTCTCTCCAATCATATCTATGATCCTCAGTGCAGCAACTCAGAAAATCTTCCTACCCGTCATAGTTTCTAGCTGATATCACTAGGGAAGTACAGAATCAGGGACTGTCAGGGATAGAAGAGACCTTCGTAGTCATATATTTGAATCACATATTTGAAAGATCTCAATCATATAAATGTCATAAGTTTGAGAATCTTAATCATAGTCAGGGAATTTCAAGGATATAAAAGGCCTTAGAGATCATATATTTGTTTCCCTCATTTTAAAGACATGAAAAACAGAGGCCATCAAAGGAAAATGACACTCTAAAATCCTGTAGGGAAGTCCTTGAAAGGCCAGGTCAAATCAGTTAATTAGTAATTATTTAGGGGGCAGCTAGGTGGAGGAGTGGATAGAGTGCCAGTCCTGAAGTCAGGGGAACCTGAGTTCAAATATGGCCTGGACACTTAACACTCCCTAGCTATGTGACCCTGGGCAAGTCATTTAACCCCAGTTGCCTCAGGCAAAAAAGGAAAAGAAAATATCAAAAAAGAAAAAAATTATTGAGAAAGTAAACTTCTGGAATATTTTACTTTTGTTTTTTAAATATCCATAATCGCTAGCACAATGCCTGGTTGATATCACTAGGGAAGTACAGAATCAAGGAATGTCAGGGGAAGAGACCCTAGAAATCATATATTTGAATCAAACATTTGAAAGATCTTATACTTATTTATTCATATTTATATTTATATATATTATATATATGTATATATACATATAATACATTTGAGAATCCGATTATATATCAAAGAATTTCAGGGATAGGAGGAATCAGGAGGAATCTTGGAAATCTTATATGTATATATGAATGTATCTGATATACACAGTTAATACTTATTAATTACACTTAAGGAAAGTACATCCGAGCTATAGGGAGAGTGGAAATGGAAATGAAAAATGGTCTGTTCTAGGGTTGAAGCATCTAGGTTAAAAACAGTGCTTGCTACCTGCAGAACCTTAGGCCAAGTCGTGTAAACTTTCTCTGCTTCCATTTATTCCTCTATAAAATGAAGGGGTTGGAGTAGATGGCCTCTGAGAGCTCTTTCAGGTCTAGATCTGTGATTCAGTGTTGTGACTTGTATTCTGATTCTCTTAATAACTAACTGTAAGAGTTCTTACAATTGTACATCTCAAGCAATTCTTCTCTGAAAACTGGCTCCATATCAATCAGTTACTGTTGCCGTGCTGATTATTTAGACACAGGGAGCAAGTTTGATTTCAAGAATTGTACCTGTTTGTGCTTTTCCTCCCAAGTTAGAAAATCTCTACTCTTTCATCCAATTAGGTGACTCAATGTTGTATTGTTTCCTTCTGATTAATTGCCTTTATTTAAATAATTGTTTTTAATGTATAAATGTCTAACTACCCTTGCTTTCAGGGCCCAGACCTAAGTTGAGGACGCTGGTCTTTGTTTGTATGTACTTTGTAATGTATTACCATACATAATAAACTCAAAAGATCAAACCTTCAGAAAGCCATTTCTTCTTTCACTGGTCATAGCTCAGGCTTTTGCATAGTGCATTTTAAAGATAGATTAATGGTTTAAACTCTTGACTTCTTTTCCAGGTCATGACCTAGACAAGATTCATCCCTCAGGGGACAAGAAGGTGACGTGGTGCACAGTAAATGATGATGAAAAGAAAAAATGTGATGAATGGAGTGTGTTCAGTAGAGGAGTCATTGAATGTGCAGTAGGAGAAAACTCTGAAGATTGCATTGTCAAGATAATGGTAGGTGCTCCCATTTTGGTACAGCATCAGTGTTTTGGGGCTCTTTAACCCAGGAGAATCAGAATCCTGTTTAATAGTTCCATCAATTGTGTGACTGAAAACATTGTTGGCTCACTGGAACTTAGTTTCCTTGCTTGGAAAATGGAAAGTTTGGTATAGGTCATATTGAAAGTAACATCTAATTCTAAACTCTTTTAATTCAAAGTAGGAATTTCCTTCCACAGAAGGAAGATGATAAAAAATGATAATAATCACAGTATTTCTTCTGTATCTGAGCTACTCTGTTAGGGAATTACATTAAAGACCAACTTCCCATGAGCAAAGTGTATGGCTGTCCTTATTTAGACAGTCCATTTTGTGCCACTCAACTTGAGTCCCTTCCTGCATGACCAGGAACTCAGTATAGTCACAGACTAATATGTGAATGCTTTTGGGTGCTCCTGGGAATCTGTGCTTGAGAAAAAAGCCTGGGTCTCCTTAGACATCCCTAGTGTGTTATTAGCGTGGTGATAAGGACAGAGATGAGTCAAAGAATTTGTACTTTGTAGATAACATCAGGAAAATTTATACCCTGCCTCAATGAAATTATGTTTTTTTCATTGTTATGTGCACATAAAGACGTGTTATTGCCCACTACAGAATTGTACCCTTCTCTGTGTACCTTCACTTAGTATAGAAGAAATCCCCCCCCCCTTTCCCATGTTAGAGAGAGTGGGATTTTCCTGCAGTAAAAGCTTTGTACTTATAAAATGTAATATTTTGAAACCATGTGTTTTATGTCTCCTGTATTGGATCCTAGACTGTCGAGTTTCTTCCTTTTTTATAAAATGAGGGGCTTGAATTAGAATACCTTGGAAATCACTTCCAGCTCTAAGTTTATGATGCCAGAAGCCTTAGAAATAACTTTAAAAGTTGTGGTCTGCTATATGAGGTTGATATTCAAGGTAATTTTCTCATATGAAACTCTACCTAAGTTCCTACACTTCCCATCCTTCTCCCTAGTCAATCACCCTGTCACTAAGTGTATATGATGGCAGGCGTGATGAAGGGCTCCTAGGCTCCGTGAAACAATGTTTTTGTAATGATTTACTTTGCCTCCACAGAAAGGGGAAGCTGATGCCATGAGTACTGATGGAGGATATGTTTACATTGCTGGCAAGTGTGGTTTGGTGCCTGTCCTAGCAGAAAGCTACAGTAAGTAGGGGGAATATTTCTCCTTTAGCTTGACTCTCTCTAGGCTCTGAACAAAAGATTTTATGCAGAGCTCTCACTAGGGCAGCAGAAGAAAGGTGGGAAATAGCAAAGGGATAAATTAGACTCACTAATAATCATTTAAACATTTAAAGCCCTGAGATAGTTGATAGAGCTCAGGTTAGCTCCTTCTCTTTTTTTTTCCTTTGCAATGTATGATATATATATATGTATACATATATATATCATACATAGCAAAGGTCAAATACTATATAAAAATATATAACAAAGGTTCATATGCTATATCTTGTTTCTGGTATGCAAAGGTTCTAATAAACCCTGAAGTGATCAAAAAGCACAAAGAAAAAGAAAACACTCTAAGGGTGGGATCAAAATGGAAGCAAAGTTAGCTGAATAGGAATGAATTTTCATTTTTCATGTTATTCTAAACTGTGGAGAATCAAAGATTCTCCTGAATAGAATGGAATGGATTCTCCTTAATGGAATGGAATGGAATGACATTGTAGTGGTATAAGCACTCATGCTTAAGAAAACCTGATATTTAGAGAATGCAGATGGAAGATTCATTCCTTTGGCTTCTTTATTTTTTCAGCACCTAAGGATGGACAGAGTCATGGGAAGGACTGTGTGAATAAACCTGCTCAGGGTGAGTCTGAATTGGTAAACCCAGCGATGGAAGGGTTAGCCAGGTGGCACAGGATAGATCACTGGGTCCATCTTCCTGAGTTCAAGTCCAGCCAGACAACTTAATCGTTGTGTTACCCTGGGCATGTCACTTCACTCTGATTACCTCAGTTTCTCCATCTGTAAAATAAACTGGAGAAGGAAACTCAAGCTACTCTAGTGTCCCTGCCAAGAAAACCCCAAATGGGGTCACAAAGAGTCAGATATTACTGATAAATGACTGAATGCAAATAGTTAATGGGAGAGATTTCCTTAGGAAATAATAGGATTCTCTTTAATTGAAAGTCTTTTGAGAATAGTCTGGATGACTACTTGCTGAGTTTGTTGTAGTATGGATAACTTTCTGGTCATGAGAAATTAAGTAAAAGACTGAGGTTCTTCCAATGCTCTGGTTCCTATAAGTCTGAGGACATTTATATATCTGTTTTCCCCAAGGCATGAAGTAAGTTTGGTCTAGTGGCATCAAATGGCCCTTTCTGGAATGGCTCATAATGCTAACTATTGCTTTTTTGTGTCTGTTATTTTCAAGGTTATTAGGCTGTGGCTGTTGTTAGGTCAGGTACTGATCTCTCATGGAATTCACTGAAACACAAGAAATCCTGCCACACAGCAGTTGGCAGAAGTGCTGGTTGGAACATTCCCATGGGTCTGATATACAACCAAACCCATTCCTGTAAAAACAAACTGACAAGAGAAACAATTGGTCTGTTTTGGGGGGGATGGGGCTGGATGGTATTAATGGGCTTCCTCTACAGACTGGGGGTAGGGCAGCAGAGAGCCACTAACAGAACAGCAATGACTGTACTGAGTCTGTGCTCTGAGGCTCTGAGAACGCACCAAGTCAGTCCAGGTGGGGGTTGGGGGTGGCCGGGCTCTGAGAGAAGCTGGCTTTCTGGGGTTTCAATCTTCACCTCCGGTGTTTACACCCTCTCCGCTGCTCCAGGCTTGCTGCCAAGACGGAGCATCCACACTGGGGCAAAAGTCTTTTCTCAGAAACGGCAGAGATCACACCCCTCCCCCTCCGGTCTGAGCTGTGTGAGCTGCCTGTCTCGCTCTGGCTGCCTGTCCTCAGTCTGCGCCCAGTCTGACTGACCCTCCCCCGAGCAAACACAGACCTTTTCTGGCGACTTTCAAGGATGTCTCCTCTTGGTGATTTGTGGATTTCTTTCTGGGTCAAGCATTAAGTCAGAGGCTTGTCATGAAGTAAGTTCTGAGAGAAAACGAGGAGCTCAAGCAGCTGTCTGCCTCCACGCCGCCATCTTGGCCGGAAGTCCCATTTTATTATTTCTTATGGATGTGAATATTCCATCACTTTCAGATCCTATAATTTGTTTAACCATTACCCAACAGAAGGAAAGACTTTTTTCAATTTTAATCCACCAAGAAGATAAGAGCCTCTAGAGCTACTATGGTATGTTAGTATATATAGATCCTTTGGAAGTTTCATTTTATTCTTTATCTACTAAGAGTAGTAGACTCTTTGGGTCAAAGGACAAGAACATTTTAGTAATTTTCTTTGAAGAATGGAACAAATTCACAGCTCCATCAACAATAAATCAGTGTGCTCATTTCCCCATCACTCCTCCAATATTGTCTATTCTGATCTTTGGATATTTTTACCAATTTCCTGCATTAGAAGTGAAGCCTCAGAAGTATTTTGTTTGCTTTTATTTGTTTTAAGTTCTCTGCAAATTGATTTAGAGAAATCTGAAGTAGTTAAAAATGGTTTGCAATTCTTCTGAGGAATATCTGTTCAGGTTCTTTGACTACTTATTCAATGGGCAATGGGTTTTGGTTTTATATATGTATATTAGTTCCCTCTAAATATTGGATATCAGAGCCATGTCAGTGATATTAAATGCAAAGATTACTTTTTTTCATCCCATTGACCTCTTCCCTTATCCTAGTTATACTGATTGTGTTTAGGCAAAAGATTTTCAAAGTTACTTAACAGGAAATACCCGTTTTATCTTTTGTGATCGCCTCTATCCTTAGTTCAGAATTCTTCTTTTGACTAATACTGTGGATGGTATTAAGTATATTGTTGTTACTAACATTATATACTTTGGCCCATTATGAACAATTGGATAACATGAAGGTGTCTACAGAGACAAGGAAACAAAACTATTAATAAACAAAAATATGAAACAAAGTTCAAATCTAGTTTTGGTATCAAATCCCAAATAGAGAAGTCATGTAAATATGGAAATGGCTGTCTCCAATTTGTTTTTGCTTTTAGTCATCCTGATGCTCTGCAGGTATTGTTTCCACATTTTAAAATATAGTTCCATAGCTAATTTTATGAATGATTAAGAGGTAAAGGAGAACATTTAAAGGTAAAACTCCAAATCTGAAAGCCAAAATGTGATGAATGGAAATATTTTCACCTTCCTTCTCAATTTTCTCTCCCACCTCACCCTCCTTTACCCCCATAGTGGCTTACATCAGATGAGGAAGTGGAAATTTCTGTGAGTCATCTCACAAAGAGGCTTTTGAATTAAAATCTTTCCAAATTTTTAAACACTTGTTGATGAGAAGCAATTCCACTGTTCTTATTAAATGGTTCATAATGCTGTTAGATTTATTTGGGGGAAAGTGCTCTGATAATAGAAATTTAAATGTTTTTACTACTTCATTTTACTTGGTATCATCAGTAGTATCTTGAATAAATTATGATTGACCAAAATGGATTATGGTGACTAAAGCATTGACTTCTTTTTGTTCCATAATTAATCACTAATCACTGGTTCCTGGGTCAATGGATTTGGGTTGGAATCTTGCTTTTGTTTGCTCAAAGTTCCTGGACCTCAGTTTTGTTATTTGGAAAATGAGGAGATTAGACTCAAAGTCCTCCAAGGGCCCTTCCAGCTTTAAAGTCCACACTTCTATAATAGAAAATTGTTTGATTCTGGAAAAGATTCTCTTCAAGAAAGAGAATCTTAATGCTCACTTGCTTTTCATCTTTTGTAGATGCCTGGCTGAGAATAAAGGAGATGTTGCTTTTGTGAAACACAGCACCGTCTTGGATAATGTAGATGGTATGTGATTCCCTCTAGGTTTCAGTGAACTATGACATCAGGACCAAGGGTGGCACATGGATCTTTATAGCAATCTTGCACAATTCAGTCCAACAAAGAGAAACTGAGTACATATGGTTATGCAGAATGCTAGAGGCCAGGAGAAGCTGTAGGTTATAGTAAAAAAGCACCACATTTAGAGTTGAATCTGAGTTCAAAGATTAGTCTTATTTATGTGACTTTTGACCAATCACCCCTCCTCTCAAAGTCTTAGTTTCTTCAATTAGAAAGTGAAAGAATTGGACACTACTTGCTTTCTTGGGTTTCTTTGAACTCTGATAACTATGTAGAAAACATAGCTAAGATTCAGGCCCAGACTCTTGGAGTTTATGAGAGCTTAATTTGAGACGTATAAAAATTGTGACAGAGATTGTGCATAATCAGTAGCATCACCTTACACTTTTAATAACTGACACTACCTCTATTACTCTAAGAAGCAGTGTTAATCAATCAATAGATATCCATTAAATGCCTACTATGTGTCAGGCATTGTGCCAAATCCTAGACAAAGAAAAAAGATAATCCTTGTCCTTAGGGAGGCCTCCAGTTTAATGCAGGAGGCAATGTGCAAGCAATTATATACAAACAAGCTATTTGCAGAAAAATTGGAAATAATTAACAGAGGGAAGGCACTAGACTTTTTGGAGGGTGGATCTTTGTAGAAGATGGAATTTTAGAGCTAATCCAATTCCAATTGACTAATGATGGACAGAACCAGCTACATCCAGAAAAGGAACACTGGGAAATGAATGTAAACTGTTATTTTTACCTTCTGAATCCAATTCTTCCTGTGCAACAAAAAATTCGGTTCTACACACATATATTGTATCTAAATTATACTGTAATATATTTAACATATATAAGACTGCTTGCCATCTGGGGTAGGGGGTTGGGGGAGGAAGGGAAAAAATCTGAATAGAAGTAAGTGCAAGGGATAATGTTGTAAAAAATTACCCATGCATATGTACTGTCAAAAAATGTTATAATTATAAAATAAAATAAAAAATTAAAAAAAAAAAAAAAAAAAAGAAGATGGAATTTTATTTAGGACTTGAAGAAAGCCTGGAAGTAGAGATTAGCAGAGAGAGTATTCTAGGTACTGGAGACATGCAGTGAAAATGCCCAAAGATGGGATATGTAGTGTCTCCTCTATGGAGCAGCAAGGAGAAAGTGTGACAGAGATGTTGAATATAAAAAGAAAAAATTGAGGAGGGTGATACAGAGGTAACGCTTATTAAAGACTTTGAATGACACAGTATTTTTATCTTTGGTCCTGGAGGTGATAAAGAAGCACTTAAATTTATTGAATGTGTGTGTGTGTGTGTGTGTGTGTGTGTGTGTGTGTGTATGTGTGTGTGTGCCTGCCAGCCCGACCCCACTAAGAGGGGAAGGAACGGCAGAGCCCGTTTCTGTCTGATTGTCTCCATGGGGGAAGATTGGGACCAGAAGTGGCTCCATCCGTCCCCTCCTGGAAGGACAGCCAGGCTGGGGAATACCGCTATCAGGACACAGAACGAGTCTGGCCTTCTGAGGAGAGGGGCAGAATAAGCCCACCTGGTCAGGCCATCCCTGCAGGCAAACCATGAACCTTCAGGGGCTTGATACCTAACTGCAACATCTGATGAGGAAGCTGAAATATTAATCAAAGACCTGGGGTTACAGAACTGGAGGAGAGGGTCAGAAAGACTCATGGAAGCAGCCACCAAGCAGGTTCCTGTACCTTGGAGACTCCCAAGAGTGATTTTAGGCTGCTCCCAGGTACAGTCAGACTGAGAAGTGGTTCCAGGAACGGAGTCTGTCAGGGCAATCCCCACAAAATAAGGGGGTTCAGAGTTAAAGCAGAGCCAGCAATCATGGCCCAGCTGGGGATTTGTGGAGTTCAAAAGGAGTTCACTATGGGCAACAAATCAAGCATAGAGTGAGAACCAAGGATTCAGGGGGTCTGTCAACTGGGACTAAGGGGTCAGGAATAATAGGACTTTGGGTCAGAGCAGGGGTCTGTGGAGCTAAGGATGGTGGAGGCAGAAAAGGATCAGCCAGGACTGGTGTCCTAGGTGGGACTAGTAAAGCAGTCAGAGGTCCCACGGGCTTAGATGGGGGCGGATCTTTACGCTGAACTAGGAGGTAGTGGCTGAATTCGAACGTGCTACCTGCTCGGGAACAAAGGGTAAGAGTTCGGGACTGTTCCCACTTCTGGTGGGACGGTTCCTGGATCATTAGGATAATGCGGGGGGGGGGGGGGTTCCATTGTGGTCTGGGTCTGCTGGTCAAAGGTTTGGATGGTCATCCTAAAGGAGTCATCTCCTGGGAGTGAGCACCACCCAACACCAGGGCGAAGTCGGAGCGGGGGTCTGTAGGAACCTTGAAGTAGAAGCAGGGAGCCAGGGAGGGATCTACTGTCATCGAGGGTTCTGAGCCTGAGTAGTAGGTGCAGAAAAGGAGGGACCTCCTGCAAGGTCTCTAACGGTCATTGTCCATCTGGGCTTTGGGCGTGAGGGTTTCCCAGAGCTTTGGAAAACAAAGGAAGGAGGAAGAGAATTAAGAAAAATCCCATAATAGCACTTCCAGACTAGAAACGGAGAAAGGGGAAAGGAGCCCTTAGGGGGGATATACAGACAATTTAGGCACTCACAAAATAACAGAGTAAATACAAGGATTAATCTTCCCAGGGTTTCCCACCCAGAGTCTTTGGGGGAAATCAAGGACCGGAGGAACGGATCAGTCTCAGTTTCAGGGGGTCGTCACCAATCTCTGTTTTCCACTCTGTGGTGACCGCGGGTTTCACTCGGCTGTGGTGAATCCAGGCGGGGACTGATTCAACTTTAACAGCTGTGGGCGTGGTGAGAATCACAGGATAAGTTCCTTTCCACCTGGGTTTCAGGCGGGAGGTAGAAAATGTCTTTATCAGGACTGCATCACCAGGCTGGAACGGATGCGCTTGTTCAGAGAAGGGAACTGGAAGGGCTTCTCATACGAGGTGTGAAACCTGTGTGAGGCCTGTAGAAACTTGATAAGGGAGGAGTTAGAAACTTCAGCCATTATATGTTCCCTGGCCACGGGTAAAATCGGAGGTGGCCTCCCAAACAGAATTTCAAACGGAGTTAAACCCATTCTGTTGGGAGTGCATCTACTCCTCAGTAGTGCAAATGGCAGGAGCGGGACCCAAGAGCTCTGAGTCTCTAAGTCGAGCTTTGTAAGGTATTCTTTTAGTGTTTTATTCATTCTCTCTACCTGTCCAGAGCTCTGAGGTCGGTAAGCACAGTGGGGCTTCCAATCGATGCCCAGGGCCTTGCTTATGCCTTGTGATATTTTGGCAACAAAGGCAGGCCCGTTATCAGACCCTATGGCCACTGGAAGACCAAAGCGGGGCAGTAACTCATTTAGTATCTTTTTGACCACTGTGAGAGCTGTTTCATTTCGGGTGGGGAAGGCTTCTGTCCAACCTGAAAAACTAGCAGGTATTTGTACCCAGCTGTTGATGGCTGTACCTCAGTATAATCTACTTCCCATCTTTCCCCAGGGATGTGTCCCTTAAGCCTGATTCCCACATGGGCTACCTTAATTCTTTGCATATTTACTCTAGCTCAAGTGTTACACCTATGAATGTAACTTCTGATCAATTGGCTAACATCCTTTATATAATATCTGCTCAATAACTGATGCATTTTCTTTTCACCCAAATGAGTGAAATCATGCAAATCCTTCACCAGCATTCTGCTTTATGCTTGTGGAATAAAAATCTTGTCCTCTATGTACCACCAAGCTCCCTCCCTCTGACCTCCCCTCTGAGAAGCCAAAGAATCCTCTGAAGGGGAGTATGCAGGTACCGGAGGAAGGGGAGCGATTGCCAAAGGCAAGGAAGAGGTGGGGGAGGAGATGGCGGCTTGGCGAGCTGCTGCATCCGCAGCCCGATTCTCCACTGCTTCCATTGTCTCACCAGTTTGGTGAGCTGAGCAGTGAATAATAGAAACAGAGAAGGGGAACCAGATAGAATCTAGCAGGGAAAGTATCTCTGCCTTATTCTTAGTTTCCCTCCCAGCGGATGTCAACAGGCCCCTTTCTTTGTAAAGAGAGGCATGGACATGAGCTGTTGCAAAGGCATAGCAGCTGTCAGTATAGATATTAGCTGATTTTTCTTTTGCTATGCACAAGGCTTGAGTTAAAGCCACGATTTCTGCTTTCTGGGCAGATGACCCAGAGGGGAGGAAAGAAGACCAAAGGGGAGAGAGAGAAGGATAATCCATCACTGCTGTCCCAGAAACACGTGTGTCCCTCACAACAAAACTGCTCCCGTCAGTAAAAGGGATCAGGTCAGGGTTTTTCAGCGGGACGTCAGAAAGATCAGGCTTTACTGACTGAGACTCCTCAAGGAGCTGGAAGCGGTCATGCACGGGGACCGGGTCAGAACTAGGATCTGGGAGCAAGGTGGCAGGGTTCAGGGCAGACGAGTTAGAGAAAGGGAGGCGGGGGTGGTCGAGAAGCAGGGCCTGATAGTGAGTAATGCGAGCGTTAGAGAGCCACCTGTCAGGGGCAGACCTGAGCAAAGCCTCCACAGAGTGAGGGGCTGAAACAGAAAGAGACTGGCCCAAGGAAAGCTTGTCAGCTTCCTTTACCAGGAGGGCAGTCGTTGCTATGGCCCTAAGACAGGGGGGCCACCCAGCTGCTACCGAATCCAAACGTTTAGAGAGATATGCAACAGGCCATCGCCAGGGCCCAAGAGTTTGAGTCAAAACACCCTTCACAATACATGTAGCTTCCGCCACAAAAAGATGAAAGGGCTTTGTGATATCGGGAAGAGCTAGGGCAGGGGCCTTGGTAAGGGCGGTCCTGAGACAATCAAAGGCAGCTTGCTCCTCAGAGCCCCACACAAGGGGACCCTGTCCAGCTGTGACAGAATAAAGAGGTTTTGCTATCTCAGCAAAGGAAGGAATCCATAGGCGACAATATCCAGCTGTTCCCAAAAATTCTCAAACCTGTTTCTTAGTAGTGGGGACTGGAATAGACAGGATAGCCTGGATACTTTCAGAAGACAGGGATCGTTGTCCAAACTTGAGAACATACCCCAAATAAGACACTTCAAGAAGACAGAATTGAGCCTTTTTAGCCGAGATCCTGTAACCTAAGGATTGAAGGAGTCCCAAAAGGGCACGGGATGCCCTCAAGCAAAGAGACTCATCAGGGGCTGCAAGGAGAAGGTAGTCTACATATTGGACCAGGGAGCAATAAGAATGCTCCTTGTGGAAGGGCTGGAGGTCCAGATGGAGAGCTTCTCCAAACAGTGTAGGAGAATTTTTAAAGCCCTGAGGCAGTCGAGTCCAAGTAAGCTGACCTGAGAATTCCCCTTGGGGATCTATCCATTGAAAAGCAAAGAGAGGTTGACTGACAGGCGCAAGGGGTATGGAAAAGAAAGTATCCTTTAGATCTAAAACAGTATATGCGGAATGTGTAGGAGGTAACAAGCTGAGTAAAGCATACAGATTCTGAACAGTGGGGTGAATAGTTTCAACCCTTTTGTTAACTTCCCTAAGATCCTGAACAGGGCGATAGTCCGAAGACCCAGGTTTCTCAACTGGAAGCAAAGGGGTATTCCAAGGAGACTTACAGGCTACTAAGATACCAGCTTCTCTCAATCGGTTAATGTGAACAGAAATACCTAGGAGCGCTTCCCTAGACATAGGATACGGCTTAACAGAAATAGGAGAGGCAGTAGCCAAAAGCTGCACCACCACCGGTGCATGATGAGCAGCCAGACCTGGAGAGTTATTTTCTGCCCACACCTGAGGGAAATCAGCTTGCAGCTGAGAAAGAAGAGGGGAGTGAGCAGGACAGGGCGACGCAGCAGGGGAAGCCACTAAGATATGTTCAAATTGGAGAGCTTTAAGAAGATGTTTCGGACTAGGAGGACTTAAGGTTAGAGAAGCCTGGTCTTCAGAAAAGGAGATGCCTGAAGTTTTCGAAGCAAGTCCCTACCAAGCAATGGGTCTGGGCAGTCTGGCATAACCAGGAACGAGTGGGTTACTGTGCCACGTCCTAGATGGCTCAGTAATCCAGGGATAAGAAACAATTTTACCAGTAGCCCCTTGTATAGAGGTAGATCTCGGAGATAATGGACCCAAAGGTTTTGTTAAAGCGGAGTATGTAGCTCCAGTATCCACCAGGAGCTCAACAGGCTGACCCCCAATTTGTAAGCATACCCTAGGTTCTCGGGGGTCTAGAGAGAGAGAAAGAGAACCAGGGCCGCCTCAGCCTGTCCCTTCTAGAGCAAGGACATTCCTGGGACGATTTCGGTTTGGGCATTCTCTCTTCCAGTGCCCTGTTTTCTTACAATAGGCACACTGGTCTGAGCCCAATGACTGCCGCCCACGGGGCTGGGAAATACTCCCAGGGAAATTGTTTGCTTCTCTCATGGCTGCCACTACTGCCTTGGCACACTCTTTACCTGATGTGTCTCAAGTATTAGAGACTTTCAGAGCTATCTCGACTAGTTGAGAGATATTCATGCCCTCAAAACCTTCCTGCTTCTGTAATTTTCTGCATATGTCTGGAGCAGATTGACTAACTTCACAGATCTATAGTTCTCGGGAGCTTCTGGGTCAATTGTGCTACAAGTTCGGTAAGCTTCATACAACCTTTCTATAAATGCTCCCGGGGATTCTTCTGCACCCTGAGTAACTTCAGAAATCTTGGTCATGTCAGGCTTTCTGGCTGCAGCTTTAAGACCCTGGAGAAGGTATCTGTGATAAGCAGAGAGCCCAGCACCACCCTGCTGGGAGTTGGGGTCCCAAGAAGGTCTTTCAGAGGGAAAACTGGCTTCAATCTGAGCAAGATGCTCTTCTACAGATCCTCCTCCAGGTCCCAATACAGCTTTCCTGGCCTCCCTTTTTATTTTGTCTCAATAAGTTCACAACTTAAACAATTATCAGTTTGCTTTTAAAATACCCAATACATAGAAAAATACCCCAAACTGCATATTGTCCTTAACAGAAACTTTTTCAAAAAGACAAAGAAAAACTATTATTTTTGAGGCTCTTTAAATAATCTCAGGATGACCCAATATAATCTTTCTTAAAATAGCAATTAAACAAAAGATTTTATGCAGAGCTCTCACTAGGGCAGCAGAAGAAGGGTGGGAAATAGCAAACGAATAAATTAGACTCACTAATAATCATTTAAGCATTTATAGCCCTGAGATAGTTGATAGAGCTCAGGTTAGCTCCTTCTCTTTTTTTTTCCTTTGCAATGTATGATATATATATATGTATACATATATATATCATACATAGCAAAGGTCAAATACCATATATAAATATATAACAAAGGTTCATATGCTATATCTTGTTTCTGGTATGCAACGGTTCTAATAAACCCTGAAGTGATCAAAAAGCACAAAGAAAAAGAAAATATGGGCCTGAGTCATTTGAACACTCTAAGGGTGGGATCAAAATGGAAGCAAAGTTAGCTGAATAGGAATGAATTTTCATTTTTCATGTTATTCTAAACTGTAGAGAATCAAAGATTCTCCTGAATAGAATGGAATGGATTCTCCTTAATGGAATGGAATGGAATGACATTGTAGTGGTGTAAGCACTCATGCTTAAGAAAACCTGATATTTAGTGAATGCAGATGGAAGATTCATTCCTTTGGCTTCTTTATTTTTTCAGCACCTAAGGATGGACAGAGTCATGGGAAGGACTGTGTGAATAAACCTGCTCAGGGTGAGTCTGAATTGGTAAACCCAGCGATGGAAGGGTTAGCCAGGTGGCACAGGATAGATCACTGGGTCCATCTTCCTGAGTTCAAGTCCAGCCAGACAACTTAATCGTTGTGTTACCCTGGGCATGTCACTTCACTCTGATTACCTCAGTTTCTCCATCTGTAAAATAAACTGGAGAAGGAAACTCAAGCTACTCTAGTGTCCCTGCCAAGAAAACCCCAAATGGGGTCACAAAGAGTCAGATATTACTGATAAATGACTGAATACAAATAGTTAATGGGAGAGATTTCCTTAGGAAATAATAGGATTCTCTTTAACTGAAAGTCTTTTGAGAATAGTCTGGATGACTACTTGCTGAGTTTGTTGTAGTATGGATAACTTTCTGGTCATGAGAAATTAAGTAAAAGACTGAGGTTCTTCCAATGCTCTGGTTCCTATAAGTCTGAGGACATTTATATATCTGTTTTCCCCAAGGCATGAAGTAAGTTTGGTCTAGTGGCATCAAATGGCCCTTTCTGGAATGGCTCATAATGCTAACTATTGCTTTTTTGTGTCTGTTATTTTCAAGGTTATTATGCTGTGGCTGTTGTTAGGTCAGGTACTGATCTCTCATGGAATTCACTGAAACACAAGAAATCCTGCCACACAGCAGTAGGCAGAAGTGCTGGTTGGAACATTCCCATGGGTCTGATATACAACCAAACCCATTCCTGTGTATTTGGTAAGCTGGTTCTTTGAAGAAGTTATTTGTTTGATTTTCTCTAATTGTTAGAGACTTCAGGAAATTTACACTGTGAAGTCCCTCGTTACCTTGGGTGGTAGAGAGTGCTAAATATTTCTATACGTGTAGAATCAGGTTAAAACATATCAAGGACACATTTGAAGGAGAAAAGCAGTCACCAATGTACCTGGATTATGGTGTGGTATATGAATTGACTTTCTAAATAGGAGCCTTGAGTGATTTTTTAAATCACCATCTGAAAAAAGAATAAAGTAAAAAGTGTACAGTAAAGAACAAAAGAATAACCTAGATGGAAGCAAGAACAAAAAAAATGGACAGTCATAAATATGACTTCTTTGTTTTATTGAAATGGAAATATATTGAATATTGTTATTCTGCTGGGCACATGGCAATATATATTTTTACTTACCATGTTCTGTCTTTTTCTGGGTTTTTTTATGAAATTTTAACTATTTTTAAAAAAGAAAAAAATCACCATCAGGTCTGTGTGTTGGGGGGGTCACCTTCTCTCCCTGCAATGTTGCCTTATCTCTGAACCTCTGATTTATTTCAGGTTCTGGGCTTATGATCACATCTTCATTTAATTGGGGCAATTATGTAATTTAAAATAGAGGCTTTTAACATGGGAAATAAAAGGAAGCACTCATATTATTCAAGTAGAAACCACTGTCTTTTCTCTGTGTAGATAAATACTTCAGTGAATCTTGTGCTCCTGGTGCTGATGTTACTTCCAATCTCTGTGCCTTATGTATTGGCAATCGATACTCACCAATTTTGGATAAATGTGCTTCTAGTACCAGAGAAAACTACTATGGCTACAATGGGGCTTTTAGGTAAGTGTATTAAACCCAACCCTAAAATACCATCACCAATATCAGTCTCTTCTTCCTTTTATTCTCAACATCTTTCCAATACATTAACTCTTCCTTCTGCTTTACAGCTCTGGGCTATACTTAGAAGGGTATCAGCTTTAGGAAATAGTCTTTCAAAGAAACTGAAAGATGCACACAATGACATGATCAGGGATCCAAGTGTCCCTGATATCCAAAGAAGATACTCTTATCTGTAAGATTCCTCAAGATACCTTGGTTTCCCATTGCTTTCCTTCTTGTTCTCTTGGACTCAGGTCTTTTGTCACTCCCATTGATGTACTTCCTCTTCTCTTGGATTCAGGCCTTTTGTCATGGATTGTTCATTCTTACAGCTTATAAATTCTTTCCCAGGAATGCAGAGATGAAAATGTACTGGCACAGGATTAATAGTTAAATTGTAAAATCATAGATCAGAAGGAGCTGTTATTGATCATCTAGTCCCCAGCTTCTTAAACTGGGATCTTGTAATGTGGGGGTCATGAAATTATGATTGAATCATTTTATATGCCTGTTATATTCGGGGCCATGAAAAATTTCTTGGGTGAAAAAGGGCCATGAGTGGAAAAGTTTAAGAAGCCCTGAATTTTTCTAATCTACTTTTATCTTTTTATAGATGGGGAAATTGAAGTGGAGAAACCTTATGTGATTTGCTCAGGATTGTGCAGCTGGTTAGGGGCAGATCCATGACTACTAGTGAGGTCTCCTCACTCTCACTGAGGATTTTAGACCAGGTCCATAGGATGTAGTCCAGATCAGTGGCTCTGTACATTTGGTCATTTGCCAGCATCATCAAATTTGTTGGGTGGCTGTTGGATTTTTTTCCCTAACAGTCTGATGGGCAATGTGGCCTTTTAATGCCTCTTAGTTGGAGTAAAGATAGGAAACATTAGAAGTTGAACAGCTAAAGGAAAAGGTAGCATTCTGCATTGGAAAGAATACAGATTGTGGAGTCAGAAAACCTAGGCTGTCCTCTGATACTTATTTACCTGTATAATGTTGAATACATTAAGCTTCAGTTTGTTCTCTGTAAAAATAAAGTTGGCCCAAAAGTATTCGCTAAGGCTATTCTAGATCTCAGTTTAGTACTGTGATTACTTTGCCTCTTTTATTATCATGGAATGAATTATTGAATCTCAGAATTAGAAAGATGCTCAGTAACCATCCAATCCGATTTATGTCCCAGAAGAAATTTTTTCCCTAACATCTAAGAAATGATCTAGACTCTGGGCAGTGAGATAGATAGGTCACTTACCTGAGGTGTTCGTTCCACTTTGGGACTGATCTCAAAAGTTGCTGGTGTTCAGTCACTTCAGTCGTGTCTGCCTCTTTGTGACCCCATCTCAGATTTCCTTGGCATAGACACTGGAGCAGTTTGCCATTTGCTTCTCCAATTAATTTTACAGGTGAGGAAATTGAGGCAAACAGGGTGAAGTGAATTGCCCAAGATCTGCAATCAGTTCCTGACTCTAGGCGTAGCATTCTGTGCACTATGGTGCCACCTGGCTGCTCCAAGAAAATTCTTAGTGCTCAGTGATTCTGAAAATGCACTTTTCTCAAAGGCAGCCTGTGAAGAGAGACCCGTGATATCATTGTTGTAGGAAATTCCTTCTGCTAAGCACAGACAAGTTTATCTAATTTATAACCTTGAAAGGTTACCCAGAACACAGTGCTTAAAAGCTAACACATGTCCGAGGAGATGCTTGACATGGGGTCTTCATCATGCTGGGAAGGCTAGCCTTCTAAAAGGGGTCATGGAATCATAGATTATTAATTAATACCAGAAGAGTCTCAAAAGGTAAACCCTCTATTTTCTATATAAGGCACCGAGAGATCATGGGACTTGTCCAAGATCACATAGGCTATGAGTGACAAAACTAAAATTTGAACTGATCTTTTCTGATTTCCAACCCAACCCAACATGCTTTCGATGGCATCCTGCTATTGGGGGAAAAATTATAATGTCAGCCAAGTGTACAGCATCTTTGGCTCTTAGCAGAAGGAACCTTACAGATCACAGAGTGTATCCTCTTCAGATACAGAAGACTGAGGCCCAAGGAGGTTGTGTTATACAGGTAGTTTCAGAGGAGGGAATAAACAATATAAACCTGTAAAGTATTTTGTGTTTGTTTAATGTAATTTTGTATGATCAGCTAACACACTGAATAAATTATGATTGATCAAAATGGATTATGGTGACTAAAGCCTTGGCTTCTTTTTGTTCTAAAATTAATCGCTGATAACTTTGACTCTACTTAGTGATATATGATGCACAATAACTTGATTGTTGGCCAGTCTTTACCAGGATAAAAATAAAATATTTTGTAAAGATTTTATTTCATTATATAATATTTTATTCATATAGAGGGACTTTCTTTTAAAAAATATTTATTTTCACATGCATCATAATCTGCTCCTTTCACTGCCCCTCTCCTACTGAATAAAATAAATAAGAGTTGCATAATAAATATGTATAGTGCAGTAAAAATAAATTCCTATATTGGCCACACCCAAAAATGTATGCTCCTGTCTCTGTGCTTTTTTAAATTTATCATTTCCTCAGAAGAAGTGAGTGGCATATTTCACCTCGAGGTTTTTATCACTACATTGATCAGAATACTAAAGTCTTTCAAAGTTAAATTTCTTCATAATCCTGCCATTATATAGCTTATCTTCCTAGTTTTGCTCACTTTGCTTTGCATCAGTTCAAAAATACCTTTCTAGTTTCCTCTGAAAATGTCTATTTTATTATTTCTTATGGATGTGAATATTCCATCACCTACAGATCCTATAATTTGTTTAATCATTACCCAATAGAAGGAAAGATTTTTTTCAATTTTAATCCACCAAGAAGATAAGAGCCTCTAGAGCTACTGTGGTATTTTGGTACATATAGATCCTTTGGAAGTTTCATTTTATTCTTTATCTACTAAGAGTAGGCTCTTTGGGTCAAAGGACAAGAACATTTTAATAATTTTCTTTGAAGAATTCTAAATTTTTTTTAAATAATTTTTTCAGTTCCACTTTCTCCTAAGGCGTATAAAGATGGTCGTCTATATCAGTAAAAAGAGTACACATGTGGATGTAATCATGTTCGACTTTTGGAAGATAATGACTATGTCTCAAGAATGTCAAAAGCCAAAATGGACCATAGTGAAGAAAGGAAACCTGTCGACACTGTTCATGATCAGCAGCTACCCAAACGCCTCCCCAAAAGAACAATCTGTGTTTCTGTAATCTCCACTGAAAACAAAACATGGAACAAGAAACAGCAGAAATCTTCTTCTTACCTGAATCAATAAGGAAATAAAATTTTCTGTCAAGGAAAGTCAGGAGGGCAAAGTGGGTAGGCACTAAGGAAATTACTTTGTATGCATAGAGAGGCTATGAGAGAGACAGTGATTGAGAAGGAGACAAAGAGAGACAGAGATAGAGACAGAAACAGAGAGAGAGATAGTCAGAGATAGAGATGGAGACCGAAAGAGACGAGAAAGACAAAGATACAGAGACAGAGGTGGAGATAGAGACAGAGACAGAGAGACAGAAAGAATAAAGTAAACAATCCCATATTATAGACAGAAATCCCCTAATTGACAGGAGAAACAAAAGAACCATAAATTATGTACAGCAAATTCCTTGTTGAAGTTCACTAGGCTTAATTACTGAAAACAAGGTGCCCTGGGCTGCTTTCCTCCTTAAGCTCTGTCCCCTTGGATCTTTCTTCTAAGAGATTTCCGTGTGAAGAACTGGCTTACTCTTCCCATCCTCAGTCCTCTTCCCTTCCCCATCACAAGTCGAGTGCAATTAAATGTCTTCATCATGAGGTTCAGGCTTGCCCACCTCACTCTCTACTCTATCTTGCTCCAAGAAGTCTGGGAAGATCCCCTATTCAAATAGGCTGCCCCCTCAATAGTAACTTCTTTTCTGTTGCTGGTTATCCTTTGTTAAAGTCTCTAATCTCCTGTTGCCATTTCTACTTGTTGTAGTCCTTTCCTTCCCAGTTGTGTGGTTTAGTGAAAAAGAACATTTGGCTAAAGAGTCTCCTCCAGGTTTAAGCCTCAGTTTTGCCATGATCACTATGAACATGAGCAGATCACTTACAACCTTACTGAGCCCCATTTGCTTCCTCTGAAAAATGAGAATAATAAAAATTGAAATAGAGATTTAGAGATAAGATCATGTAGTCCAATGCCCTTGATTTATAAAGGAAGGCCCAGAGGCATTTAAGTGATTTATTCAAGGTCACACAGATAACAATGGCAGAGCTGAAGTTCAGCTCAGCTCTTCATATTCCAAAACTAACATACTAAAACACTGGAACAACCTGCCCCTCCTTGATGAGCTGATGAGGAAAGAACTTCTGAAAACTTAAAATCCTAACAAATCGTGCTAGTGCAGGGTATAAGGCCTAAGCAGGACATTTCCCCATAACTTGGAGACAATCAGAAGACATCACTTTCAGAAAATGAAAGTAATAATTACCATAATGCAGATGTGAGTAGCCATTGGCAGTAGTAATTCATTCTAAGATATACATTGGGAAGGAGCTGCTGAATGAAGTAAGTAAGGCTTCCCCAAAACCTTTCCTGGAGAATCTCATCTAAAATTCAACTAAATGAAAGAACAAGCATGAGGGTGGGGAAACTGATGTAGATAGTTCATTGGGGATTTCCCTGACCAATTTGAGGAGCTTCTAAGTTGAATTTTTCATAATATTTTTTAGTCATTTCAATTGTGTATGACTTCTCATTAGAATGTGAACTCCTACAGATCTTAATGCTTTATTTTTTGGAGGGGGGAGAGGTGTCTCCAATATTTAACCTAGCAGTTAATAGCTGCTTGTTAGGTGGTGCAGTATATAGAGTGCTAGGCCTGGATTCAAAAGACTCATCTTCCTCAGTTCAAATCTAACTATAGACCTTAACCAGCGGGACAAGTCACTTAACCCTGTTTGCCTCAGTTTCCTCCTCTGTAAAATGAGCTGAAGAAGGACATGGCAAACCAGCCCAGTATCCTCGCTAAGAAACTCTACATGAGGTCATGAAAAGTTGGACAGAACTGATCAACAGCAAATAAAAATTCTTGGTGATTTGCCTTAACTACGGACTCTGATGAGTCTGAGAGTAACCTACACATCTATACGTTCCTGCCCATTCCTACCCTGCTGCAGAACTGTTGATATGAGACAATCACAGTGCAAGAGAAGGGAAGAGAGGGAATAAGCATTTATATGATGGTTACTCTGTGTCAAGCGCTGTGTTAAGAGCTTTACAAATATTATTTCATTTGATCCTCACAACCTTGGGAGGATAATGCTGTAATTTTTAAAATTTTTTTTACATTTTACAGTTGAGAAGACCAAAGTAAACAGACATTAAGTTACTTGCTCAGTATCACACAGCTAGTAAGTATCTGAAGCTGGATTTGAACTTCCTGACTTCAAGCCCAGAGCTCCAACTTAGCTGTGGCACTTAGCGGCCTTTTAGTTTGTTCTCCTAGTTAGAAGAGGATAGCACAACGGAAGGGAGAGGAAAAGAGGAAGAGAAAGGAAGGAAGAAGGGAAAGGAGGTAGGGAAAGGGGAAGGGAAGGAAAAGGAAATTTTTGTTTTTGGCATTTGGGGTTGGGTGGCTTTGAATGCCACTTTATGTTTTTGGCCTTTAACTTTCTCATCTGTCAAATGAGAAGGCTGGACTGAATGATCTGAAAAGTTCCTTTCAAAGTTAGTATTATATGATTCTAAAATAAGCTGTAATCTAAGCAAGTGTAACCTTTCCTTTATAAAGTAATATTATACAATCAGATGGTTCGAATGGAGTGTAGAAAAAAAAAGGGGGGGGGAGGTGGAACAACCCAACAACAACAGACTTTATCTTTGTGCTTCTAGAACCACACAGGAGAAAGAGTATCCCTACCAGCAGACTTGGTATATACTTTGTACCCATAAAGGAGCCCTGAACTTGAAGTCACACCATCCCAGTTGGAATCTTAACTCTGCTGCTTATTAACCCAATAACTCTCCAAGTCTCTCGCTACCCCCTCACCTGTAAAGTATTTCTATGATAAAAATATCCAAAATCAAAAGATGATTAAATTTCCCAGGACACTTGGGAAATATGTGTAAACATTCATTGGGGAACACTGACTCCAATTTTCAAAAAGCCATGTGACCAAAGCGGGGCTAAGGATTGGTATAAATAGACTTGGAAAAACATTTGGTGGGAGTTGGAGGTTCTTTCCAGGACCAGGACTATATAGGGATACCCCAGAGACAAACAAGCCGCCTATGATGTCCCAAAGCAAAAAAGACATCCAAGCCACAATGAAGCTGTGGAGACTTAACTGATTATGACAGCATAGATGCAGATGCTATGGGTAAAATTTCCCACTCAGGGGACTGAGTGTTGCCTTAGACGCTTGCAAGCAGTGTGATTCTGGGAAAATATTAACCTCTCTACTGAAATTTCTCCATCTATGAAATGGGGATAGTGCTGGCACTTCATCATAAGTAAGGATCAAATGAATTGACAATACATATAAAGTGCTTTGTAAACTTTAAAACTCTATATAAAGTCTACCTATTGTATATTGTCTCCATTGTCTAGTACTTGCCTTTATCTACTTAGAAATTTGGGAATATCTGACCTTAAGAAAGGTCTACATATTCAGTGGTTCATCTGACTCCAAGTTCAATATTCAGTGCATTGTCCCACGGAACTTTCTGTGGTAGTGATGCACAGTGAATAGAGTGCTGGGCCTGGAATCAAAAACCTCATCTTCCTAAGTTCAAATCTGACCTCAGATATTTACTAGTTGTAAGAATTAGCAAGTCACTTCACCCTTATTGTCTCAATTTCTTCATCTGTAAAATGAACTGGAGAAGAACAGGACATTTACTCTAATATTTCTGCCAAGAAAACTTTAAATGAGGTCATAAAGAGCAGGGCATGACTGAACAACAACAATTGCAAATACAAATTGATTGTGAGCTCTCTTGAGGCAAGAATGAGGTGGGGAGAATAGAAGCAAACACTTGTGTTGAATTTCACTGCCACACTATCCTTTCAAAGGGATACCTCAAGCTTGAATTTGAAGACCTTCTTGACCAATGTTAATCATGAAAAAGACTATAATAGTTAGTGAATAGTGAGTAAATCCATTTATCCAAGTAAATACTAAGCAGAAATAATAGAAGCTACATGGATTAAAATATGCCAATTAACAATTAAAGTTAACAATTTCTCCTACTGGGAAGAAGTTATCTCCATTCATACAAAAGACTCTGATCTCACCCAAAGGAAAATTCTTTAAACTTTTTAGTGTAAACCAAACTGGAAATTGAGGATATACTGAAGCCCTGCTTTTCACCTACATGGCTTCTTTCCAGGCTTTATTCTCTTTACCTCTGAATTTCTCCTCATAGAGTTTGTCAGTACATGTATTTTCTATGGAATTAGGAAGCACATTTCTCTTCTCTCAAGCTCTTACACCAACGTTCCCTGGCACAGGCATGTACCATTATCATCATTCTGCCAAGAAGGAGACTTGTATACTACTGTTCTACACTTGAAGCCAAAGTTACATCTATACTCCATCTTCACCTCAGTGAATTTTCACAAGCATTCCCTCTAGCTGGAATATATTTCCACCTCTCAGAATCCTTGTCTAATTCAAGGTTTAATTTGGGTACCACCTTCTTGATGAAAGCTCCCTTTCCTTTCTCTCCATCCCTACTTGTTAATGCTTTCTTCATCCTTACTTTTTCTTATGCTAGTCTGACTTACAATGAATGTTTAATCCCACTATTAGAATCTAAGCTCCAAAGGAGTGCAGGGACTGTTTCATTTGTGCCATTTCACATAGATTATTATCTATCTGTTATCTATTTATGTTAAATAAATTCCTATTTAATTGAATACTTGATGAATGCCCTTTTTCTAGCTTTCCAAAGTTTTATTTACTCTTTTGGATATATTATTACTAAGTGTTTCCACATGGAAAATAAAGTTATGGGAATGGGTTTGCTGAAGACACCTTCAGCAGAGTAAAAACTTAGAAAACAACCTGGAGGCTGGAATTCAGTTTTTAAAATAATGTCCCTTGTTAATAAAAAAGAAAGAAAGAAAAAAAATTAAATTAAAAGAAAGAAAGTGAGGCCTACAAGTTTAATACATTATGGTGCTAGGTTTCCTCCTTGGGCACCTCCAGCTTTTGTCTAAATTGTTTCTTTTCCTTCTCCTCTTTCACCTTATTCATGGACAGTTCTGAGAACTTCCTCGCCCCATTTTTGATGCTACTATGCCTGCTCTTGTTACCTATTCTTCCTTCTGTATATTCCTTATTTTCATATTTTGACTTAAGCTTCAGGGCATTTGCTGCATTTAGGAACTGGATCACATTTAGGCTTGGGATTTTAATCAACAAAGTCAACATGTGTGTTTCAGACCCAGGCCCTTTGAGCACTGCCTGCATTGGCCTTCAGCTCCAGCAATGGTGTCAAATGGTGATTTGCACAGATATTCAAAATTTTGTCCCTTCTCAGGAGGAGGCAAATCATCCCCTTCTCCTTGTGTTTCAGTAGATTTGTGTTACCTGCTCCTAGCTCTTTCCATTTGGAAAGATCATTCTCAGATGCAAATCAGAACTACGTGGCCCAAATCATAAAAAGCTCTTCATCTTCTTCAAGAGTCTTGATCTCCTGCTCAGGAAGAGGCACTATGGGCTCAAACTGTGGATCATAGTTTGAGTCATCCACATTCTCTGGATTAGGGTTCATCTCAATCAGTCATGTCTTCAGAGGCTAACCTTCCACAGGAGCTGGACCTCAATGAAGAAACAGCAGAGAAAAAGCCTGGATCCTAATTTAATAACATTCCTTTCCATTTTAGGAGGGAGTGAAGTAAGGACTAAAGTCCGGGAACCATGGATCTTGAAAGATTAACTTAACACATTGAAAAAGCTGATTTGAGCCTTTCTGTAAGTAAGAATTTTTTTTTAAACAATCAAGATTAAGTGAATTGTCTAGTGTTAGTAAATGTCAGGAGCTGGATTTGAACTCAGGCCCTCCTAACTTCAGGATCTGTTCATTGTTCCACCTAATTTCCCCTAAGTTAAAGGTTCTTAACTTGGGGTTTGCAGATACTTTTTTTTAACTGTATTTAATATAGTTGGTTTCCTTTGAAATCCTCTATATTTTATTTTATGCTTCCTATTGAAAGATTTCATGGAAAAAAATAACAGCAACACTAACAAAACAACTCCCTTCCATTATCCCGCCTTCAAAAAAAGAACCACTGATGAGGAGGAAAATAATGGGGAGAGAGGAGGGAGTAAAAACTTTTTCCTATCCCTTGAGTCCTTCCCTAGCTTTGGAAGTAAAGGTGAGGCATCTCACAAATTAAATTTTGTGGCTTGGATGAGCTGATAATTAATCCAGGTCCAGTTACTAGCTTTGTTCAACTATTTGGTGGGCACAGTCTCCTCTCTTTCAAGCAAGCACTGGAGATCTTGTTCTCTGAGCTCCTTTCTGGAAGATGCAGGACCTGGGATAGAGGACACCTTCTCTGTTCCTGGTTGAGAGAAGTTAGTGTGGCCATGAACTCATTCCCCTCTGGCTTTTCTCCTTTAGGGCTGTGCCTGGCTTCTACAGATCGACAAGTAAGATGGTGTGCCATATCACAAAATGAGCTGAAGAAATGTCATGAATTTAAGGAAGCCTTAAAGACCACCAACAGTCCCAGTCTGGCCTGCATCATGAAAACCTCCCACATGGATTGTGTCAAGGCCATCTCAGGAGGTCACAAGCCCTTGTTAGTGGTGGAGGGTGTGTGACTGTCTGCCTGAAAGAGAATGGAAGAATGCTGTCTCTGCTCTCCACCAATACTCTTACTTTGTTTCCTTTCCATGAGGGTCTCTAAGAAATTCTTGTTATTGTTCAGTTGTTTCAGTCTTGTCTGGTTCTTTATGACCCCATTGCGGTTTCCTTGGCAGAGATCCTGGAGTGATTTGCCATTTCCTTCTCCAGATGAATGTACACATGAGGAAACTGAGGCTACAGAGTTAACTGACTTGCTTGGGAGCTGAGGGCGGATTTGAACTTGGGAAGATGATTCTTCCTAATTCTAGGCTTAACACTCTGTGCACTGTAGTGCCACCTAGCTACTGCAAAGAAGCTCTTAGTTCTCAGTAATTCTGGAAAAAGGGCTTTCCTCAAAAAGGGGCTTGGGGGAGGGTTAGGGGGGAGACAGAATTATGCTGACAAAGCAGCTGCTTGGAACATAGAGGGAAAGGGCAGTGAGATGGCACAGTGAATACATAGAGTGCTGGCCCTGAAATCAAGAGGAGCTGATTTCAAATCTGGCTTCTGTCACTCAATACTTCCTAACTATGTGACCCCTGGGCAAATCACTTAACCCCAATTGCCTCAGCAAAAAAAAGAAAAAAAAAATCCAGAAATGATTTAATGTAATGGCAACTCAGTTATTTAAAAAAAAAATTTTTGCCAGCTCTGTTGCTACCTTGTAATGGCATGGAATGAAGCCTGACTTCTTTAAGGCTATCTGCAAATAGCCAGCAAAGGGCAAGCTTTGGCAAGGCCTGACAAATTGGAGAGACATCAGCTAAGGGAGGGTCTAGTGATTGGGCACCTGCCAGATGAGGTATTCCAGATCAGTGCAGCCATGCTCCTTATCTGGAACTCAGCTGCCAGGTGAACTATTATTTATTTTTGGCCACAATAATTCCTCTAGACTATCTTGTAGGGATGGAGGAGAATTTAGGTGAAGAAAGCATTCAAGTACAAATGGTAAAAGATGATGGAATCATAGATTTGGATCTGAAAGGGACCTTTGATGCCACTCAGTTTAGCTCTCCTTCCCTTCCCCCCTCCCCCTTTCTTTTGCAGATAAGGAAACCCTAGAGAGATTAAGCAAGATTGTCTGAGGTTGTCCAGGTAATTTAAAGCAAGTTAGGATTTGAACCTGGACCCTTTGGGTTTGGAGGGTACGATAGGTAAATAATTAATAATTCAATGGATGTACAAATGAAAAGAAGGATGTCTGCCCCACTCCTACGTACTTAGCATTATCAATTCTCATAGCTTATAAATTTAGGGCAAGAAGGAACCTTAAAGGTTACTTAATCCAGTCCCCTCATGTTATAGGTGAGGAAACAGGCTCAGAGAGGTCCCTACAGTAAATAGAAGTGCCAGGATTTGAATTCAAATTTTGGCTTTCGATTCCATATCCAACTATCTTTGTAGATTTCTTAAGAGCAGAGACCAAAAAAATTAATATTTCCTTAGCCATTTTTTTTATCAGGAAGGGCTTCATAAATGCTGTTTGAATGGAAGGCAGGGAAATTACAGGCAGGAAAGGTTAATGAGGGGGATTTTTTCCCCACTTTATGAGAGAGAGAACTTTTGGCATATTTAGCTTCTATTATGTTCCAAGGAAAACAGGAAGGACCTATGGATTTGTGAAATCCCTACTGTGCTAAATACTTTTTATAAAGACTTCACCAGATCCTCTTAACCACCCTGAGAATAGGTGCTGTTAGTATCTCTATTTTACAGTTGAGTAAACTGAGGCAGCAGAGATAAATGATTTGTTCAGGGTCATACTGTTAGTAAGTGTCTAAAGCTAGATTTAAAATCAGGTCTTTGTGACTCAAGACCCAGGATTCACTGAATCCTCTCAGTTATCTTAAGGCAGGGTAAAAGACAATGTAGTTCTGTTAAGGTTTTTCTAGTCCTCAGACTTCCAAACCTACCCATTACATGCGTTCCTACTGTTCCTTACTGAGAGCTAAGGGGCTTCAGTGCTGTTTTCACTCATCTCTTTCAGGATGATGAGGCTGATGCTGTGACTATCGATGGTGGTTTTATCTATGAAGCAGGTCTGTTACCCTACAATCTGAAACCCATTGTTGCTGAAGACTATGGTACAGAAGCAAGTGAGTTCTTGATTTGCATATATTGACTCCCAAGTCAGAACAGGAGTTTTGGACAACCCTTGAGTTGCTGAAGAATCAAACTCTGATGATCCAGAAAGTGAAGTTAGTGTTGTTCTCAAAATGAGAATGAGAGAATATGGTTACTGCTGTGGAATAAAACTTACAGAAATTCTCTAGTTACAGAAAATGGCCTTATAAAAATAGTTCCTCCTTCTCCCTTTCTGCCCCCTCAACTTATTTTCTCTATGTGGTTCTGGCACTGGAGAATTCAAATCCATGTTGTAAGGAGCAGAGAGGGGGAAAAAAAAGGGACATCATTCAGGTCACCAGAACAATAGGAGGATTTTAACTGGGAAGTTGCCTGAGAAGAGACTGCAGAGTTGGGAAATGTAAACTAGGGACTTTTTTTTAGCTACTCATTTGCCTGAATAGGACCACTGGAAAAATTCTCAAAATTTAATGATTTGATGTATGGTATTGCCTGTCGTCGGGGGGAGGGAATAGAGGGAGGGGGGGTAATTTGGAAAAATGAATACAAGGGATAATATTATAAAATATATATATATATATATATATATATAAAATAAAAAAAAATAAAAAAAAAATTTAATGATTTGAAAAGGGAGCTTGATTATTTTCTCCTATCAAAGAAGAGTTTTCCTGACGAAGAAGAGTTTTCTTTTTTAAAAATTTCATTCTTAATTCAGGGAATAAAATATGCATTTCCATAACACAGTATAGGAAAAAAGATGATTGTATTTGAAACTGCAAATTTATTTATGCATAACTTGCTATTCCTTTTTAAATATACAACAAAGCCATCATGTAGATTTCTTTTTTTTCTTCCCTCCTGTACTGCTTCCCAAGATAGCCACCATTACACACAAATAAGTCTGTATGTATATATATATATATATATATATATATATATATATATATATATATATATATATATATAATTCTACACTTATTTCTAATTATCAGATTTTTTTATGAAGGTAGTATCTTCATATGTCCTTTATAGTTAATTTGGGTATTTATAATAGTCAAAATAACTTATTTTCTTGAAGTTGTTCTTTAAACAATATTGCTATTACTTTATACAATGTTCTCTTTGTTCTGTTCATTTTGCTCTTCAGTACTTTGTGTTTTATATATATGTAAGTATACATAGTGTGTATATATGTATGTATACAAAAATGTGGGTGTGGGTATATGTTTTATAGGCATTTTTAAATTCTTCCTTTACCTGATCAGTCCAAGTCCAGGATCAGATATTTTTTGGGATTTCCCCACCCCTCAAGAGATCATCAGGGAATGCCATCTTCTTGTCTTTGACTCCTAGCTGAGAATCTTCCTGTTTATTTTATGTTGTATAGACCCTCTGTCTCAGTACTTTGCTGTGGCTGTTGTGAAGAAGGGAACTGATTTCCAATTCAAGGACCTCAAAGGCAAGAAGTCCTGTCACACTGGCCTGGGCAGGTCAGCTGGGTGGATCATCCCTGTGGGGACACTTTATGCTCTTGGCCTGTTGCAGTGGGAAGGACCACCAGAACCCATCGAGGATGGTAAGCTGGCAAGTACAGTGAGGATTCTGAATGTAGTGGTGATTAGCTGTATTATTATTATTATATTAAGTCACAACCCCAGTTTCCTACAACAAAAAAAGAAAATTGTGCTCTCTAAAAAGAATATCATCTGAACCTATGATTTTCATTTATTACCAATTTCTTGCCTGAAGTCTGTACCCTTAAATACCCAGACTAGGATAGCAATGTGCTGCCTCTTGTATGCAAAGCACCCTACCATTTGAATGTTCTCCAGAAGCTTCTTCTAATTCAAGAGTCTTATCCTTTTTTGGTGTAATGAAACTCCTCAGCAGTCTGGTAAAACCTAAAAAATAAAATATATAGGATCACAAAGGATCACAAGTTAAAAACACACACACACACACACACACACACGTGTGTGTGTGTGTGTGTGTGTGTATATATATATATATATATATATATATATATATATATATATATATATATATATATATATATACATATATATGTATTTAAAAAGCCAATTCACAGACACTCATTGAAAAAGTAGTTCCTAGAATTAACTTATTTTTTTCTAGGCTTTGAGACTTTTCCAGGAATTAGAGGGTAGATGTGTATTTATCGTAGGGTATTGGCTCAGAATTGACACCTGAAGAATGGGCCCAGGATTGTATGTTAGGAATGAAAATGGGAAATTAGTGGGGTAGCTAGGTGTTTCAGTGACTTAACTAACTTGTTTGCCTCAGTTTCCTCATCTGTAGAATAAGCTGGAGAAGGAAACGGCAAACTATTCTAGTAGCTTTGCTAAGAAAACCCAAAAAGGGGTCACAAAGAGTAAGATATAACTGAAATTGAATTTAGAAGTAGAGTGTTGACATTGTGAACTCATTCATCCAAAATGAAAAGCAATCACTTCATATCTCTATGTTCCTGCAGATTGCTATTGATATGTCTTCTGGAAAGAAGGCAAGCCTAGAAAGTTTATATCTGGAGACGGACATTGTTTCTGTGTGTCCTCCCACATACCCTTTACACTGCTCACGTGTGCTGTTTCTTTCTCTCTCTCTCTCTAGCTGTGGCCAGGTTCTTCTCAGGCAGCTGCGTTCCCTGTGCATTGCAAAGGAATCCTAAATTGTGTTCTTTGTGTGCCGGAAAAGGCAGTGATAAGTGTGCCTGCTCGGACAGAGAACCTTATTTTGGCTACTCAGGAGCATTCCAGTAAGTTGAACCCTCCCCATAACTCCGGTGAAATGTCAAGCATCTATAAGTCTATGAACAATCCCCCAATCTCTATGGTTTTCTTGGGTCCCATAAATAGTCACATCTTAACTTCAACCATCCTGACCCTGGTCTTCCAGTAATGGGACAGGACAGCAGGGAGCCTGTTCTTTGTCCCCTTCCTTCCATAGCCACTTCTACTTTTGTTCAAATGAGGTTACTATAGTATTATAGTATAATAGTATTATATAGTATATAGTACTATATATACTTTGCAGAACATATAGCATTATATGCAGAGGCACTGTTATTAGTATTAATATTATCAGTGACAGTTCTTTCAGTTTCTTGCACCTAGTCTGAGCCTAAACCGAAGAAAGACAAAGGGCCTGGCTAAGAAAGCTCTTTAGTATCTAGCAATCTAGCCAAGGGTCCCTGATTATTAGAGAAGGGATGAATTGGATCATTCAAGTTAGAGAAGTTGGTGGAGACTGAGATGGGCACTTAGGTCTGAATCTTAGCTCTAGGACTTCCTACCTTTGTTGCCTTACAAGCCCTTGGTGAAGTAGATACTCTCTGGATTCTTTTGCTTTGGAAATCCTGCATATGCTTCTGTCTGTGATGGCTATTGGAAAGCATGGGATAAGCTATTGATGCTGGACTGTGCCCATTCTTGTGATTCTCCTTTTCCCTAGATGTCTGAAGGATGGTGTTGGAGAAGTGAGTTTTGTCAAGCACACAACTGTGTTAGGTAAGTACTAGGGTAGAGAGGCCCAATTCCCCACTATCTCAAGCATTGGACACAGCTTTATTTAACCTCCGTCTATTTTTTCTATCTCCTGCCCTCGTGTTTCTTACAATGCTCTTCTGAAGAAAATTTTAAAAGTTAGTTCACAGTGGTGTTATACCATTTACCATCTGCTGGAGTTCCCTGCACAAAGCAATTTATTAATCTTTTCATCGACTTCCCCTCCCACCACCTAATACTCATAGATTGAAGTTACCCACCTTGGTGCCTTGTTAAATTGTAATGTCCCTCAGAGTGAGGACCTTACATGGTAGACAAAAATATAGGACACAAAAGGTGGAATCATTAAGGATCAACAGCCACGAGAGGTGGAAAGGTAGAGATGGATGGAGAAGAATAATGTTAAGATATTCTTTTTAAAAAAGTAAAATATTAATGGATAATTAATTACATTAAGGTACATAATACATTGGCTTCAGGGGGTAGTATTTAAAATTTGCTCTCAGTGGTTCAGTAGATAAAGTGCTGAGTCTAGAGTCAAGAAGATTCATATTCCTGAATTCAAGACAGAGTATTGCCAAGATTCTAGAAGCACAAAAAGTAGTCAGCTTAGCATCATTTTGGCCTAGAATTCTGATTCCACTATAGATTTTAGTCAGAGATTTTTTTTAATCTTTTAGTTTTATTCAAAATATATATCTCATTTAATGCCTGTCGAAGTGTTTTACACACAATAGAAGCTTAATAAATGCTTATTCTCTTTAAGAATGGTCTTTCTAGTCTTATTTGGAATTTTTGCTTTTTCTTGCAGACAACCTTCTCACCGAGGCTGACAAGGAAAATTATGAGCTACTGTGCCCTGATAACACAAGAAGGCCTCTCGATCAGTACAAGGATTGTCACCTGGCCAGGATTGCTGCTCATGCTGTTGTGGCCCGAAGTGTGAATGGCAAGGAGGATCTGATCTGGGAACTTCTCTCCACTGCACAGGTATTGGCCATCCCCATTTTTCTCCTTTTTTAAAATTCAATTTTATTTTCACTTCTAAGTTCTGTCCCTCTGCCCATTCACTCCTCCACTTATTGAGAAGGCAAGAAATACGAAACTCATTACAAATATGAAGTCATATCAAAATAAAAAAAACAAGTTAGACTTGTTCTGGGATTGGGGTGGAACAGAAAAAAGAAAGGAAGAAGAAAAAATATGCTTCAATCTGTATCTGAATATCAGCTTTCTCTCAGAAGTTGGATGACATTTTTTGATTGCATTGCACTGCACTGATTATATTTACTACGTCTTTCACAGTTGATCATCTTTATTCATGTTGCTGTTACTGTGCAGATAGTTCTCTTGCTTCTACTCTCTTCTTTGCATCAGTTCCCATGAATCATCCCAGGGTTTTCTGAAACCATCCTCTTCATTATTTCTTATGGCACAATAATATTCCATCACATTCATAAACTATAACTTTTCTAGTCATTCCTCGATTGATGGTCATCTCCTCAGTTTCCAACTCTGCCACAACAAAGAGAGGTGCCATAAATATTTGTGTACACGTGGATGGATCTTTTTTCTTTGAGCTCTTTAGGATATAGACTTACTAGTGGTGTTGCAGAGTGAAAGGATATGTAGATGATTTGGCCATAAAGGATGATAGCATAAACAAATTAGGAGAGCAAGTGAAAATTTACCTGCTAGATCTCCATAAAATGAGGAATTTCTGATCAAAGAAGAATTAGATAATAGTATCAAAGGAAAAATGGACAACTTTAATTTAAAAAATTAATTTAATTTTGAATTTAAATTTTTAAAATTTTTATTTAAAAATTACAATTAAATCTCTACATTAAATTAAAATGTTTTTGCACAAACAAAACCAACAAAAACAAGATTAAAAGGGAAGTACAAAACTGGGAAAAAATCTTTACAGCCGACGTTTCTGATAAAGATCTCATTTCCAAAATATATTTAAAAATGTGACAAATTTATAGGAATACAAGTCATAACCAAATGATAGTTAAAGAATATGACATAATTTTCAGATGACAAAATTAAAGCTATCTATAGTCATATGAAAAAATGCTCTGACTATTGGTTAGAGAAATGTAAATTAAAAGAACTCTGAGATATCACCTCACTTGTTGGCTACTTTGACAGGAAAAGATAATGATAAATATTGGAAGGAATGTGAGAAAACTGGGACACTAATCATTGCTGGTGGAGTTGAGAAATGATCCAACCATTCTGGAGAGAAATTTGGAACTATGTTCAAAGTCTATAAAACTGTGCATACCTTTTGACCCAGCAGTGCCATTCCTGGGTCTGTATCCCAAGCAAATTTTCAAGGAGGGAAAAGGACCCACATGTGTAAAAGTGTATGTAGCAACTCTTTTTTTGAGGTAGCAAAGCATTGGAAAAGGATAGATGCCCATCAATTGGAGAATAGCTAAACAAGTTGAGGTATATGAAGATAATGGTATATTATTGTTCTATAAAATATGATGAACAAGCTAATTTTAGAAAGGCCTGGAAAGATTTACATGAACTGGTGCTGAACAAAATAAGCAGGAACAGGAATACATTATACACAATAACTACAAGAACAAGGGATGATCCGCTATGAAAAACTTGATTTTTCTCAGTGGTTCACAGATCCAATGCCATTTCAATAAACTTTGTACAGAAAATGTCATCTGTATCTAGAAAAAGAACCAAGGAGACTGAATGTAAATCAACACATGCTATGTTCATTTTTTTTCTGGGTTTTTTTTTTCAATCTCTCCCATGGTTTTTTTTGTTTGCTCTGATTTTTCTCTCCTAATATGATTCATAAAGTAATGTATATTAAAAATGAATAAATTTACTGGGAAAAAAGATATCCTTTCTTGCAAAAACAAAACAAAACTAAACAAAACAAAAAAAAAGGCATGCAGCATTTATTGTGCACAGTTCTGGACTGTTCCAGATTGCTTTTTAGTATGATTAGGGTAGTTTGCAGGTCCCCAAAAGTATAGTGTGCCTCTTTTACCACAGCCCTTTCATCTATTGTCATTTTGCTTTTAACATCAAATTCAGTTTGATGGGATGTGAGGCATTACCTTAGAGTTGTTTAAGTTTCATCCCTTTACTTAATAGTAATTTAGAAAATTTACTTATTAGTGATTTAGAGAATTTTTTCATATCACTATTGATTATTTTTTCCTTCTGCTAAGTTCTTATTATGTTCTAATTTCCTGTTCCTTTTTAAATTTTTTTAAAGATGTTAAAGTGGTTTTCCCTTCCCTTTTTCAGATAATTTTGCAGATAAGAAAACTGAAGTAAACAGGGTTGTTGTGCAGGGTCACATAAATAGTATCAGATACTGGATCTGACCTTGGGAAGATGAATTTTCTTGACTCCATCCCAACACCTTATGCACTGTGCCACATAGAAGTCATCCTCATTTTACAATTAAATTACTTGCTCAAAGCAACCCAACTACTATGTATCTGAGGCCAGATTGGAACTCTATTCTTTTTGATATCAAGTTTAGTGCGGCTGAATATTTCCTTTGTGATTATTTTGGAAGAAATGATTGAACAGATGATTCTCAGTGTAATCAAGTGTTTACGGTCATGAGAGGTAATTTCTCAAAGGGAAAAGAACTAAGAAGATGCTTCTCATTCAACTGCACTAGGGTATGTAATGTTCTTGAATTGTGAGGGTCCGGTCATCTGCTCAATTATAATCCTTCTCTGGGAGGAGATCGGTAAAATCTTTTCCTCTGAGTGCAGGTTTCTTGGGAGCTCTGAATCTCCTTCACTTCTTGTCCTTTCTCAAATCATTCTGGTCTCCTTTCAGCCTGCCTGACTTCAAAACTCTATCCCAGAGTCGATTCTCTCAGACCCAATACTGCCCTCCTTTTATTCTCCCAGAGAATGGGTGAGTAAGGACTCAACGGGACATGGAGAAATACTTCCATCAATGAACTTGCAACTCTTAGAATTCCTAAGGTATAAATTCCCTTTAAAGGCCCGAAGCAAAGGTCTGAGCCAGAGAGCTGTCAAGTCAACCTGAGTTCTCACCTTGTCACTGTCCAGACGACCTGAGTTCTCACCTGGTAATCCTAAGAAGGGTACATTATGCTTTGGAATACAATTAAATGAAAGTCTTAGAGAAGATAAATGGAGATGGATAAACTGGGAGATTAATAGGGATCTACAAAATAGACAAGATTATGAAATATAGAAGATGGAATCTCTGATTACACAACAAACCTGATATTGGTAGAGATGGTTAGGATGTTCTGAAAGAGGTAAAATATAAATGGATTACAGCATATAATCAGTTCCTCCAGGGGACTGAAAATCACAGAACAGTAGTATATGGGGGAGATAAATAGCAGTTGAGGAGGCCAGATTAAATTTTATGTAGAGGGGGTGGCACTGGAGCTGAATCTTAAAGGCACCAAGTTATTCAAAGAGGCAGAGATGGAGAGAGAGTGAATTCTATGTAAAGTGGACTTGGTGATAGAAGATCTGTGTTCTGTATTTGCAATAGCAAGACCAGTCTAAACAATAGACTGTGTGAAAAAGAGTAATGTGTAAAATAAAATGGAAAGGTAGGTTGGAAGTATGTGAAAGCCTTTAAGTAACAGAGTTTATATTTTGATTCTGGTGATGATAGAAACTGCTGGAGCTTCTTGAGCAAGGGAGAAATAACACTGTCAACACTGGGCTTTAGCAATATCACTTTGCCAACTATGTGAAGGATATGTTGGAGAGAAGAGGAAAAAGAAATAGGGCAGGGAGACCAGTTAGGAAGCTATTGCTATGGTACAGGGGCAAAGCTAGGGACTGAAATAAGGTAGTGGTAGTGGGGTCTAAATGGAGACGAAAGAAGAGCATGCATATAGGAAAGGTTGTGAAGCTCACAAAATTACGCATAGATTATAAAAGTTGGGGAACGAGGAAAGTAAGGAGTTAAAGAAAACTCCAAAATTGTGAACCTGAGTAAATGGAAGGATGGTGAAGGCCTGGACTAAAATAGAAACATTTAGTAGAAAAATGTGAGTATGGGACAAGATCATGAGATCTGTTTTGGGTGTTTGTAGAACTTTCTAATAGGTGGTTGGTGAGGAAAGAAACAGATTGGAGCTTGAGAGGGATTAGGACAGGATAAAGGGATTGGTGAAGCACAGAGATGGTAATTAAAAGTATGGAAACAGGTTAGATTACTGAACTCATGAAGGAATATGGCAAAAAGGGCCACACACCGAGTTACCTCTTCCCTTGTTAGCAATTTTCATTCATGGTTTTCTTTTTCCCTTGAATAGGAACATTTTGGCAAGGGCAAATCAGAGAAATTCAATCTATTTGCTTCCCAACATGGAAAAGACTTGCTATTTAAGGACACTGCTAATAGACTTCTGAGAGTACCTCCAAAAATGGACTATGAATTGTACCTAGGATACAAATTCATCCAGGCCATCAAGCCTATGAAAGGTAAGCAGACTCTGGTCCATTTCAGAGATGGGGAGTGGGGGCCCAAGCAGTAAATTATTAGCATATGGGTCCATGATTCTAACTCAGTTGCAGTCATTGTAAGACATTATAATGCTTCCAGGCATCCGATCCTTCTTCAAAATCTTTGGCAAGATGGAGAAACTGAAATTCGGAGGAGTTAAATTGCTTTCTTGTACTAGTCTCCTGTAGATTGTTAGGCCAGATGGTTCTATTTGCCATCTGAGCCAATGAGCTTTATAGAGTTAGTTCTAATGAAGGACAGGGGGCAAACATTTCAAGAACTACATACAGAAGCTCTACATTATATTCAGTATTATTTCTAAAGTTTTCAGAATGCCTCTCTCCAATCATATCTATGATCCTCAGTGCAGCAACTCAGAAAATCTTCCTACCCGTCATAGTTTCTAGCTGATATCACTAGGGAAGTACAGAATCAGGGACTGTCAGGGATAGAAGAGACCTTCGTAGTCATATATTTGAATCACATATTTGAAAGATCTCAATCATATAAATGTCATAAGTTTGAGAATCTTAATCATAGTCAGGGAATTTCAAGGATATAAAAGGCCTTAGAGATCATATATTTGTTTCCCTCATTTTAAAGACATGAAAAACAGAGGCCATCAAAGGAAAATGACACTCTAAAATCCTGTAGGGAAGTCCTTGAAAGGCCAGGTCAAATCAGTTAATTAGTAATTATTTAGGGGGCAGCTAGGTGGAGGAGTGGATAGAGTGCCAGTCCTGAAGTCAGGGGAACCTGAGTTCAAATATGGCCTGGACACTTAACACTCCCTAGCTATGTGACCCTGGGCAAGTCATTTAACCCCAGTTGCCTCAGGCAAAAAAGGAAAAGAAAATATCAAAAAAGAAAAAAATTATTGAGAAAGTAAACTTCTGGAATATTTTACTTTTGTTTTTTAAATATCCATAATCGCTAGCACAATGCCTGGTTGATATCACTAGGGAAGTACAGAATCAAGGAATGTCAGGGGAAGAGACCCTAGAAATCATATATTTGAATCAAACATTTGAAAGATCTTATACTTATTTATTCATATTTATATTTATATATATTATACATATTTTATATATACATATAATACATTTGAGAATCCGATTATATATCAAAGAATTTCAGGGATAGGAGGAATCAGGAGGAATCTTGGAAATCTTATATGTATATATGAATGTATCTGATATACACAGTTAATACTTATTAATTACACTTAAGGAAAGTACATCCGAGCTATAGGGAGAGTGGAAATGGAAATGAAAAATGGTCTGTTCTAGGGTTGAAGCATCTAGGTTAAAAACAGTGCTTGCTACCTGCAGAACCTTAGGCCAAGTCGTGTAAACTTTCTCTGCTTCCATTTATTCCTCTATAAAATGAAGGGGTTGGAGTAGATGGCCTCTGAGAGCTCTTTCAGGTCTAGATCTGTGATTCAGTGTTGTGACTTGTATTCTGATTCTCTTAATAACTAACTGTAAGAGTTCTTACAATTGTACATCTCAAGCAATTCTTCTCTGAAAACTGGCTCCATATCAATCAGTTACTGTTGCCGTGCTGATTATTTATACAAAGGGGAGCAAGTTTGATTTCAAGAATTGTACCTGTTTGTGCTTTTCCTCCCAAGTTAGAAAATCTCTACTCTTTCATCCAATTAGGTGACTCAATGTTGTATTGTTTCCTTCTGATTAATTGCCTTTATTTAAATAATTGTTTTTAATGTATAAATGTCTAACTACCCTTGCTTTCAGGGCCCAGACCTAAGTTGAGGACGCTGGTCTTTGTTTGTATGTACTTTGTAATGTATTACCATACATAATAAACTCAAAAGATCAAACCTTCAGAAAGCCATTTCTTCTTTCACTGGTCATAGCTCAGGCTTTTGCATAGTGCATTTTAAAGATAGATTAATGGTTTAAACTCTTGACTTCTTTTCCAGGTCATGACCTAGACAAGATTCATCCCTCAGGGGACAAGAAGGTGACGTGGTGCACAGTAAATGATGATGAAAAGATAAAATGTTATGAATGGAGTGCGTTCAGTAGAGGAGTCATTGAATGTGCAGTAGGAGAAAACTCTGAAGATTGCATTGTCAAGATAATGGTAGGTGCTCCCATTTTGGTACAGCATCAGTGTTTTGGGGCTCTTTAACCCAGGAGAATCAGAATCCTGTTTAATAGTTCCATCAATTGTGTGACTGAAAACATTGTTGGCTCACTGGAACTTAGTTTCCTTGCTTGGAAAATGGAAAGTTTGGTATAGGTCATATTGAAAGTAACATCTAATTCTAAACTCTTTTAATTCAAAGTAGGAATTTCCTTCCACAGAAGGAAGATGATAAAAAATGATAATAATCACAGTATTTCTTCTGTATCTGAGCTACTCTGTTAGGGAATTACATTAAAGACCAACTTCCCATGAGCAAAGTGTATGGCTGTCCTTATTTAGACAGTCCATTTTGTGCCACTCAACTTGAGTCCCTTCCTGCATGACCAGGAACTCAGTATAGTCACAGACTAATATGTGAATGCTTTTGGGTGCTCCTGGGAATCTGTGCTTGAGAAAAAAGCCTGGGTCTCCTTAGACATCCCTAGTGTGTTATTAGCGTGGTGATAAGGACAGAGATGAGTCAAAGAATTTGTACTTTGTAGATAACATCAGGAAAATTTATACCCTGCCTCAATGAAATTATGTTTTTTTCATTGTTATGTGCACATAAAGACGTGTTATTGCCCACTACAGAATTGTACCCTTCTCTGTGTACCTTCACTTAGTATAGAAGAAATTCCCCCCCCTTTCCCATGTTAGAGAGAGTGGGATTTTCCTGCAGTAAAAGCTTTGTACTTATAAAATGTAATATTTTGAAACCATGTGTTTTATGTCTCCTGTATTGGATCCTAGACTGTCGAGTTTCTTCCTTTTTTATAAAATGAGGGGGTTGAATTAGAATACCTTGGAAATCACTTCCAGCTCTAAGTTTATGATGCCAGAAGCCTTAGAAATAACTTTAAAAGTTGTGGTCTGCTATATGAGGTTGATATTCAAGGTAATTTTCTCATATGAAACTCTACCTAAGTTCCTACACTTCCCATCCTTCTCCCTAGTCAATCACCCTGTCACTAAGTGTATATGATGGCAGGCGTGATGAAGGGCTCCTAGGCTCCGTGAAACAATGTTTTTGTAATGATTTACTTTGCCTCCACAGAAAGGGGAAGCTGATGCCATGAGTACTGATGGAGGATATGTTTACATTGCTGGCAAGTGTGGTTTGGTGCCTGTCCTAGCAGAAAGCTACAGTAAGTAGGGGGAATATTTCTCCTTTAGCTTGACTCTCTCTAGGCTCTGAACAAAAGATTTTATGCAGAGCTCTCACTAGGGCAGCAGAAGAAAGGTGGGAAATAGCAAAGGGATAAATTAGACTCACTAATAATCATTTAAACATTTAAAGCCCTGAGATAGTTGATAGAGCTCAGGTTAGCTCCTTCTCTTTTTTTTTCCTTTGCAATGTATGATATATATATATGTATACATATATATATCATACATAGCAAAGGTCAAATACTATATAAAAATATATAACAAAGGTTCATATGCTATATCTTGTTTCTGGTATGCAAAGGTTCTAATAAACCCTGAAGTGATCAAAAAGCACAAAGAAAAAGAAAACACTCTAAGGGTGGGATCAAAATGGAAGCAAAGTTAGCTGAATAGGAATGAATTTTCATTTTTCATGTTATTCTAAACTGTGGAGAATCAAAGATTCTCCTGAATAGAATGGAATGGATTCTCCTTAATGGAATGGAATGGAATGACATTGTAGTGGTATAAGCACTCATGCTTAAGAAAACCTGATATTTAGAGAATGCAGATGGAAGATTCATTCCTTTGGCTTCTTTATTTTTTCAGCACCTAAGGATGGACAGAGTCATGGGAAGGACTGTGTGAATAAACCTGCTCAGGGTGAGTCTGAATTGGTAAACCCAGCGATGGAAGGGTTAGCCAGGTGGCACAGGATAGATCACTGGGTCCATCTTCCTGAGTTCAAGTCCAGCCAGACAACTTAATCGTTGTGTTACCCTGGGCATGTCACTTCACTCTGATTACCTCAGTTTCTCCATCTGTAAAATAAACTGGAGAAGGAAACTCAAGCTACTCTAGTGTCCCTGCCAAGAAAACCCCAAATGGGGTCACAAAGAGTCAGATATTACTGATAAATGACTGAATGCAAATAGTTAATGGGAGAGATTTCCTTAGGAAATAATAGGATTCTCTTTAATTGAAAGTCTTTTGAGAATAGTCTGGATGACTACTTGCTGAGTTTGTTGTAGTATGGATAACTTTCTGGTCATGAGAAATTAAGTAAAAGACTGAGGTTCTTCCAATGCTCTGGTTCCTATAAGTCTGAGGACATTTATATATCTGTTTTCCCCAAGGCATGAAGTAAGTTTGGTCTAGTGGCATCAAATGGCCCTTTCTGGAATGGCTCATAATGCTAACTATTGCTTTTTTGTGTCTGTTATTTTCAAGGTTATTAGGCTGTGGCTGTTGTTAGGTCAGGTACTGATCTCTCATGGAATTCACTGAAACACAAGAAATCCTGCCACACAGCAGTTGGCAGAAGTGCTGGTTGGAACATTCCCATGGGTCTGATATACAACCAAACCCATTCCTGTAAAAACAAACTGACAAGAGAAACAATTGGTCTGTTTTGGGGGGGATGGGGCTGGATGGTATTAATGGGCTTCCTCTACAGACTGGGGGTAGGGCAGCAGAGAGCCACTAACAGAACAGCAATGACTGTACTGAGTCTGTGCTCTGAGGCTCTGAGAACGCACCAAGTCAGTCCAGGTGGGGGTTGGGGGTGGCCGGGCTCTGAGAGAAGCTGGCTTTCTGGGGTTTCAATCTTCACCTCCGGTGTTTACACCCTCTCCGCTGCTCCAGGCTTGCTGCCAAGACGGAGCATCCACACTGGGGCAAAAGTCTTTTCTCAGAAACGGCAGAGATCACACCCCTCCCCCTCCGGTCTGAGCTGTGTGAGCTGCCTGTCTCGCTCTGGCTGCCTGTCCTCAGTCTGCGCCCAGTCTGACTGACCCTCCCCCGAGCAAACACAGACCTTTTCTGGCGACTTTCAAGGATGTCTCCTCTTGGTGATTTGTGGATTTCTTTCTGGGTCAAGCATTAAGTCAGAGGCTTGTCATGAAGTAAGTTCTGAGAGAAAACGAGGAGCTCAAGCAGCTGTCTGCCTCCACGCCGCCATCTTGGCCGGAAGTCCCATTTTATTATTTCTTATGGATGTGAATATTCCATCACTTTCAGATCCTATAATTTGTTTAACCATTACCCAACAGAAGGAAAGACTTTTTTCAATTTTAATCCACCAAGAAGATAAGAGCCTCTAGAGCTACTATGGTATGTTAGTATATATAGATCCTTTGGAAGTTTCATTTTATTCTTTATCTACTAAGAGTAGTAGACTCTTTGGGTCAAAGGACAAGAACATTTTAGTAATTTTCTTTGAAGAATGGAACAAATTCACAGCTCCATCAACAATAAATCAGTGTGCTCATTTCCCCATCACTCCTCCAATATTGTCTATTCTGATCTTTGGATATTTTTACCAATTTCCTGCATTAGAAGTGAAGCCTCAGAAGTATTTTGTTTGCTTTTATTTGTTTTAAGTTCTCTGCAAATTGATTTAGAGAAATCTGAAGTAGTTAAAAATGGTTTGCAATTCTTCTGAGGAATATCTGTTCAGGTTCTTTGACTACTTATTCAATGGGCAATGGGTTTTGGTTTTATATATGTATATTAGTTCCCTCTAAATATTGGATATCAGAGCCATGTCAGTGATATTAAATGCAAAGATTACTTTTTTTCATCCCATTGACCTCTTCCCTTATCCTAGTTATACTGATTGTGTTTAGGCAAAAGATTTTCAAAGTTACTTAACAGGAAATACCCGTTTTATCTTTTGTGATCGCCTCTATCCTTAGTTCAGAATTCTTCTTTTGACTAATACTGTGGATGGTATTAAGTATATTGTTGTTACTAACATTATATACTTTGGCCCATTATGAACAATTGGATAACATGAAGGTGTCTACAGAGACAAGGAAACAAAACTATTAATAAACAAAAATATGAAACAAAGTTCAAATCTAGTTTTGGTATCAAATCCCAAATAGAGAAGTCATGTAAATATGGAAATGGCTGTCTCCAATTTGTTTTTGCTTTTAGTCATCCTGATGCTCTGCAGGTATTGTTTCCACATTTTAAAATATAGTTCCATAGCTAATTTTATGAATGATTAAGAGGTAAAGGAGAACATTTAAAGGTAAAACTCCAAATCTGAAAGCCAAAATGTGATGAATGGAAATATTTTCACCTTCCTTCTCAATTTTCTCTCCCACCTCACCCTCCTTTACCCCCATAGTGGCTTACATCAGATGAGGAAGTGGAAATTTCTGTGAGTCATCTCACAAAGAGGCTTTTGAATTAAAATCTTTCCAAATTTTTAAACACTTGTTGATGAGAAGCAATTCCACTGTTCTTATTAAATGGTTCATAATGCTGTTAGATTTATTTGGGGGAAAGTGCTCTGATAATAGAAATTTAAATGTTTTTACTACTTCATTTTACTTGGTATCATCAGTAGTATCTTGAATAAATTATGATTGACCAAAATGGATTATGGTGACTAAAGCATTGACTTCTTTTTGTTCCATAATTAATCACTAATCACTGGTTCCTGGGTCAATGGATTTGGGTTGGAATCTTGCTTTTGTTTGCTCAAAGTTCCTGGACCTCAGTTTTGTTATTTGGAAAATGAGGAGATTAGACTCAAAGTCCTCCAAGGGCCCTTCCAGCTTTAAAGTCCACACTTCTATAATAGAAAATTGTTTGATTCTGGAAAAGATTCTCTTCAAGAAAGAGAATCTTAATGCTCACTTGCTTTTCATCTTTTGTAGATGCCTGGCTGAGAATAAAGGAGATGTTGCTTTTGTGAAACACAGCACCGTCTTGGATAATGTAGATGGTATGTGATTCCCTCTAGGTTTCAGTGAACTATGACATCAGGACCAAGGGTGGCACATGGATCTTTATAGCAATCTTGCACAATTCAGTCCAACAAAGAGAAACTGAGTACATATGGTTATGCAGAATGCTAGAGGCCAGGAGAAGCTGTAGGTTATAGTAAAAAAGCACCACATTTAGAGTTGAATCTGAGTTCAAAGATTAGTCTTATTTATGTGACTTTTGACCAATCACCCCTCCTCTCAAAGTCTTAGTTTCTTCAATTAGAAAGTGAAAGAATTGGACACTACTTGCTTTCTTGGGTTTCTTTGAACTCTGATAACTATGTAGAAAACATAGCTAAGATTCAGGCCCAGACTCTTGGAGTTTATGAGAGCTTAATTTGAGACGTATAAAAATTGTGACAGAGATTGTGCATAATCAGTAGCATCACCTTACACTTTTAATAACTGACACTACCTCTATTACTCTAAGAAGCAGTGTTAATCAATCAATAGATATCCATTAAATGCCTACTATGTGTCAGGCATTGTGCCAAATCCTAGACAAAGAAAAAAGATAATCCTTGCCCTTAGGGAGGCCTCCAGTTTAATGCAGGAGGCAATGTGCAAGCAATTATATACAAACAAGCTATTTGCAGAAAAATTGGAAATAATTAACAGAGGGAAGGCACTAGACTTTTTGGAGGGTGGATCTTTGTAGAAGATGGAATTTTGGAGCTAATCCAATTCCAATTGACTAATGATGGACAGAACCAGCTACATCCAGAAAAGGAACACTGGGAAATGAATGTAAACTGTTATTTTTACCTTCTGAATCCAATTCTTCCTGTGCAACAAAAAATTCGGTAATACACACATATATTGTATCTAAATTATACTGTAATATATTTAACATATATAAGACTGCTTGCCATCTGGGGTAGGGGGTTGGGGGAGGAAGGGAAAAAATCTGAATAGAAGTAAGTGCAAGGGATAATGTTGTAAAAAATTACCCATGCATATGTACTGTCAAAAAATGTTATAATTATAAAATAAAATAAAAAATTAAAAAAAAAAAAAAAAAAAAAAAAAGAAGATGGAATTTTATTTAGGACTTGAAGAAAGCCTGGAAGTAGAGATTAGCAGAGAGAGTATTCTAGGTACTGGAGACATGCAGTGAAAATGCCCAAAGATGGGATATGTAGTGTCTCCTCTATGGAGCAGCAAGGAGAAAGTGTGACAGAGATGTTGAATATAAAAAGAAAAAATTGAGGAGGGTGATACAGAGGTAACGCTTATTAAAGACTTTGAATGACACAGTATTTTTATCTTTGGTCCTGGAGGTGATAAAGAAGCACTTAAATTTATTGAATGTGTGTGTGTGTGTGTGTGTGTGTGTGTGTGTGTGTATGTGTGTGTGTGCCTGCCAGCCCGACCCCACTAAGAGGGGAAGGAACGGCAGAGCCCGTTTCTGTCTGATTGTCTCCATGGGGGAAGATTGGGACCAGAAGTGGCTCCATCCGTCCCCTCCTGGAAGGACAGCCAGGCTGGGGAATACCGCTATCAGGACACAGAACGAGTCTGGCCTTCTGAGGAGAGGGGCAGAATAAGCCCACCTGGTCAGGCCATCCCTGCAGGCAAACCATGAACCTTCAGGGGCTTGATACCTAACTGCAACATCTGATGAGGAAGCTGAAATATTAATCAAAGACCTGGGGTTACAGAACTGGAGGAGAGGGTCAGAAAGACTCATGGAAGCAGCCACCAAGCAGGTTCCTGTACCTTGGAGACTCCCAAGAGTGATTTTAGGCTGCTCCCAGGTACAGTCAGACTGAGAAGTGGTTCCAGGAACGGAGTCTGTCAGGGCAATCCCCACAAAATAAGGGGGTTCAGAGTTAAAGCAGAGCCAGCAATCATGGCCCAGCTGGGGATTTGTGGAGTTCAAAAGGAGTGCACTATGGGCAACAAATCAAGCATAGAGTGAGAACCAAGGATTCAGGGGGTCTGTCAACGGGGACTAAGGGGTCAGGAATAATAGGACTTTGGGTCAGAGCAGGGGTCTGTGGAGCTAAGGATGGTGGAGGCAGAAAAGGATCAGCCAGGACTGGTGTCCTAGGTGGGACTAGTAAAGCAGTCAGAGGTCCCACGGGCTTAGATGGGGGCGGATCTTTACGCTGAACTAGGAGGTAGTGGCTGAATTCGAACGTGCTTCCTGCTCGGGAACAAAGGGTAAGAGTTCGGGACTGTTCCCACTTCTGGTGGGACGGTTCCTGGATCATTAGGATAATGCGGGGGGGGGGGGTTCCATTGTGGTCTGGGTCTGCTGGTCAAAGGTTTGGATGGTCATCCTAAAGGAGTCATCTCCTGGGAGTGAGCACCACCCAACACCAGGGCGAAGTCGGAGCGGGGGTCTGTAGGAACCTTGAAGTAGAAGCAGGGAGCCAGGGAGGGATCTACTGTCATCGAGGGTTCTGAGCCTGAGTAGTAGGTGCAGAAAAGGAGGGACCTCCTGCAAGGTCTCTAACGGTCATTGTCCATCTGGGCTTTGGGCGTGAGGGTTTCCCAGAGCTTTGGAAAACAAAGGAAGGAGGAAGAGAATTAAGAAAAATCCCATAATAGCACTTCCAGACTAGAAACGGAGAAAGGGGAAAGGAGCCCTTAGGGGGGATATACAGACAATTTAGGCACTCACAAAATAACAGAGTAAATACAAGGATTAATCTTCCCAGGGTTTCCCACCCAGAGTCTTTGGGGGAAATCAAGCACCGGAGGAACGGATCAGTCTCAGTTTCAGGGGGTCGTCACCAATCTCTGTTTTCCACTCTGTGGTGACCGCGGGTTTCACTGGGCTGTGGTGAATCCAGGCGGGGACTGATTCAACTTTAACAGCTGTGGGCGTGGTGAGAATCACAGGATAAGTTCCTTTCCACCTGGGTTTCAGGCGGGAGGTAGAAAATGTCTTTATCAGGACTGCATCACCAGGCTGGAACGGATGCGCTTGTTCAGAGAAGGGAACTGGAAGGGCTTCTCATACGAGGTGTGAAACCTGTGTGAGGCCTGTGGAAACTTGATAAGGGAGGAGTTAGAAACTTCAGCCATTATATGTTCCCTGGCCACGGGTAAAATCGGAGGTGGCCTCCCAAACAGAATTTCAAACGGAGTTAAACCCAGTCTGTTGGGAGTGCATCTACTCCTCAGTAGTGCAAATGGCAGGAGCGGGACCCAAGAGCTCTGAGTCTCTAAGTCGAGCTTTGTAAGGTATTCTTTTAGTGTTTTATTCATTCTCTCTACCTGTCCAGAGCTCTGAGGTCGGTAAGCACAGTGGGGCTTCCAATCGATGCCCAGGGCCTTGCTTATGCCTTGTGATATTTTGGCAACAAAGGCAGGCCCGTTATCAGACCCTATGGCCACTGGAAGACCAAAGCGGGGCAGTAACTCATTTAGTATCTTTTTGACCACTGTGAGAGCTGTTTCATTTCGGGTGGGGAAGGCTTCTGTCCAACCTGAAAAACTAGCAGGTATTTGTACCCAGCTGTTGATGGCTGTACCTCAGTATAATCTACTTCCCATCTTTCCCCAGGGATGTGTCCCTTAAGCCTGATTCCCACATGGGCTACCTTAATTCTTTGCATATTTACTCTAGCTCAAGTGTTACACCTATGAATGTAACTTCTGATCAATTGGCTAACATCCTTTATATAATATCTGCTCAATAACTGATGCATTTTCTTTTCACCCAAATGAGTGAAATCATGCAAATCCTTCACCAGCATTCTGCTTTATGCTTGTGGAATAAAAATCTTGTCCTCTATGTACCACCAAGCTCCCTCCCTCTGACCTCCCCTCTGAGAAGCCAAAGAATCCTCTGAAGGGGAGTATGCAGGTACCGGAGGAAGGGGAGCGATTGCCAAAGGCAAGGAAGAGGTGGGGGAGGAGATGGCGGCTTGGCGAGCTGCTGCATCCGCAGCCCGATTCTCCACTGCTTCCATTGTCTCACCAGTTTGGTGAGCTGAGCAGTGAATAATAGAAACAGAGAAGGGTAACCAGATAGAATCTAGCAGGGAAAGTATCTCTGCCTTATTCTTAGTTTCCCTCCCAGCGGATGTCAACAGGCCCCTTTCTTTGTAAAGAGAGGCATGGACATGAGCTGTTGCAAAGGCATAGCAGCTGTCAGTATAGATATTAGCTGATTTTTCTTTTGCTATGCACAAGGCTTGAGTTAAAGCCACGATTTCTGCTTTCTGGGCAGATGACCCAGAGGGGAGGAAAGAAGACCAAAGGGGAGAGAGAGAAGGATAATCCATCACTGCTGTCCCAGAAACACGTGTGTCCCTCACAACAAAACTGCTCCCGTCAGTAAAAGGGATCAGGTCAGGGTTTTTCAGCGGGACGTCAGAAAGATCAGGCTTTACTGACTGAGACTCCTCAAGGAGCTGGAAGCGGTCATGCACGGGGACCGGGTCAGAACTAGGATCTGGGAGCAAGGTGGCAGGGTTCAGGGCAGACGAGTTAGAGAAAGGGAGGCGGGGGTGGTCGAGAAGCAGGGCCTGATAGTGAGTAATGCGAGCGTTAGAGAGCCACCTGTCAGGGGCAGACCTGAGCAAAGCCTCCACAGAGTGAGGGGCTGAAACAGAAAGAGACTGGCCCAAGGAAAGCTTGTCAGCTTCCTTTACCAGGAGGGCAGTCGTTGCTATGGCCCTAAGACAGGGGGGCCACCCAGCTGCTACCGAATCCAAACGTTTAGAGAGATATGCAACAGGCCATCGCCAGGGCCCAAGAGTTTGAGTCAAAACACCCTTCACAATACATGTAGCTTCCGCCACAAAAAGATGAAAGGGCTTTGTGATATCGGGAAGAGCTAGGGCAGGGGCCTTGGTAAGGGCGGTCCTGAGACAATCAAAGGCAGCTTGCTCCTCAGAGCCCCACACAAGGGGACCCTGTCCAGCTGTGACAGAATAAAGAGGTTTTGCTATCTCAGCAAAGGAAGGAATCCATAGGCGACAATATCCAGCTGTTCCCAAAAATTCTCAAACCTGTTTCTTAGTAGTGGGGACTGGAATAGACAGGATAGCCTGGATACTTTCAGAAGACAGGGATCGTTGTCCAAACTTGAGAACATACCCCAAATAAGACACTTCAAGAAGACAGAATTGAGCCTTTTTAGCCGAGATCCTGTAACCTAAGGATTGAAGGAGTCCCAAAAGGGCACGGGATGCCCTCAAGCAAAGAGACTCATCAGGGGCTGCAAGGAGAAGGTAGTCTACATATTGGACCAGGGAGCAATAAGAATGCTCCTTGTGGAAGGGCTGGAGGTCCAGATGGAGAGCTTCTCCAAACAGTGTAGGAGAATTTTTAAAGCCCTGAGGCAGTCGAGTCCAAGTAAGCTGACCTGAGAATTCCCCTTGGGGATCTATCCATTGAAAAGCAAAGAGAGGTTGACTGACAGGCGCAAGGGGTATGGAAAAGAAAGTATCCTTTAGATCTAAAACAGTATATGCGGAATGTGTAGGAGGTAACAAGCTGAGTAAAGCATACAGATTCTGAACAGTGGGGTGAATAGTTTCAACCCTTTTGTTAACTTCCCTAAGATCCTGAACAGGGCGATAGTCCGAAGACCCAGGTTTCTCAACTGGAAGCAAAGGGGTATTCCAAGGAGACTTACAGGCTACTAAGATAGCAGCTTCTCTCAATCGGTTAATGTGAACAGAAATACCTAGGAGCGCTTCCCTAGACATAGGATACGGCTTAACAGAAATAGGAGAGGCAGTAGCCAAAAGCTGCACCACCACCGGTGCATGATGAGCAGCCAGACCTGGAGAGTTATTTTCTGCCCACACCTGAGGGAAATCAGCTTGCAGCTGAGAAAGAAGAGGGGAGTGAGCAGGACAGGGCGACGCAGCAGGGGAAGCCACTAAGATATGTTCAAATTGGAGAGCTTTAAGAAGATGTTTCGGACTAGGAGGACTTAAGGTTAGAGAAGCCTGGTCTTCAGAAAAGGAGATGCCTGAAGTTTTCGAAGCAAGTCCCTACCAAGCAATGGGTCTGGGCAGTCTGGCATAACCAGGAACGAGTGGGTTACTGTGCCACGTCCTAGATGGCTCAGTAATCCAGGGATAAGAAACAATTTTACCAGTAGCCCCTTGTATAGAGGTAGATCTCGGAGATAATGGACCCAAAGGTTTTGTTAAAGCGGAGTATGTAGCTCCAGTATCCACCAGGAGCTCAACAGGCTGACCCCCAATTTGTAAGCATACCCTAGGTTCTCGGGGGTCTAGAGAGAGAGAAAGAGAACCAGGGCCGCCTCAGCCTGTCCCTTCTAGAGCAAGGACATTCCTGGGACGATTTCGGTTTGGGCATTCTCTCTTCCAGTGCCCTGTTTTCTTACAATAGGCACACTGGTCTGAGCCCAATGACTGCCGCCCACGGGGCTGGGAAATACTCCCAGGGAAATTGTTTGCTTCTCTCATGGCTGCCACTACTGCCTTGGCACACTCTTTACCTGATGTGTCTCAAGTATTAGAGACTTTCAGAGCTATCTCGACTAGTTGAGAGATATTCATGCCCTCAAAACCTTCCTGCTTCTGTAATTTTCTGCATATGTCTGGAGCAGATTGACTAACTTCACAGATCTATAGTTCTCGGGAGCTTCTGGGTCAATTGTGCTACAAGTTCGGTAAGCTTCATACAACCTTTCTATAAATGCTCCCGGGGATTCTTCTGCACCCTGAGTAACTTCAGAAATCTTGGTCATGTCAGGCTTTCTGGCTGCAGCTTTAAGACCCTGGAGAAGGTATCTGTGATAAGCAGAGAGCCCAGCACCACCCTGCTGGGAGTTGGGGTCCCAGGAAGGTCTTTCAGAGGGAAAACTGGCTTCAATCTGAGCACGATGCTCTTCTACAGATCCTCCTCCAGGTCTCAATACAGCTTTCCTGGCCTCCCTTTTTATTTTGTCTCAATAAGTTCACAACTTAAACAATTATCAGTTTGCTTTTAAAATACCCAATACATAGAAAAATACCCCAAACTGCATATTGTCCTTAACAGAAACTTTTTCAAAAAGACAAAGAAAAACTATTATTTTTGAGGCTCTTTAAATAATCTCAGGATGACCCAATATAATCTTTCTTAAAATAGCAATTAAACAAAAGATTTTATGCAGAGCTCTCACTAGGGCAGCAGAAGAAGGGTGGGAAATAGCAAACGAATAAATTAGACTCACTAATAATCATTTAAGCATTTATAGCCCTGAGATAGTTGATAGAGCTCAGGTTAGCTCCTTCTCTTTTTTTTTCCTTTGCAATGTATGATATATATATATGTATACATATATATATCATACATAGCAAAGGTCAAATACCATATATAAATATATAACAAAGGTTCATATGCTATATCTTGTTTCTGGTATGCAACGGTTCTAATAAACCCTGAAGTGATCAAAAAGCACAAAGAAAAAGAAAATATGGGCCTGAGTCATTTGAACACTCTAAGGGTGGGATCAAAATGGAAGCAAAGTTAGCTGAATAGGAATGAATTTTCATTTTTCATGTTATTCTAAACTGTAGAGAATCAAAGATTCTCCTGAATAGAATGGAATGGATTCTCCTTAATGGAATGGAATGGAATGACATTGTAGTGGTGTAAGCACTCATGCTTAAGAAAACCTGATATTTAGTGAATGCAGATGGAAGATTCATTCCTTTGGCTTCTTTATTTTTTCAGCACCTAAGGATGGACAGAGTCATGGGAAGGACTGTGTGAATAAACCTGCTCAGGGTGAGTCTGAATTGGTAAACCCAGCGATGGAAGGGTTAGCCAGGTGGCACAGGATAGATCACTGGGTCCATCTTCCTGAGTTCAAGTCCAGCCAGACAACTTAATCGTTGTGTTACCCTGGGCATGTCACTTCACTCTGATTACCTCAGTTTCTCCATCTATAAAATAAACTGGAGAAGGAAACTCAAGCTACTCTAGTGTCCCTGCCAAGAAAACCCCAAATGGGGTCACAAAGAGTCAGATATTACTGATAAATGACTGAATACAAATAGTTAATGGGAGAGATTTCCTTAGGAAATAATAGGATTCTCTTTAACTGAAAGTCTTTTGAGAATAGTCTGGATGACTACTTGCTGAGTTTGTTGTAGTATGGATAACTTTCTGGTCATGAGAAATTAAGTAAAAGACTGAGGTTCTTCCAATGCTCTGGTTCCTATAAGTCTGAGGACATTTATATATCTGTTTTCCCCAAGGCATGAAGTAAGTTTGGTCTAGTGGCATCAAATGGCCCTTTCTGGAATGGCTCATAATGCTAACTATTGCTTTTTTGTGTCTGTTATTTTCAAGGTTATTATGCTGTGGCTGTTGTTAGGTCAGGTACTGATCTCTCATGGAATTCACTGAAACACAAGAAATCCTGCCACACAGCAGTAGGCAGAAGTGCTGGTTGGAACATTCCCATGGGTCTGATATACAACCAAACCCATTCCTGTGTATTTGGTAAGCTGGTTCTTTGAAGAAGTTATTTGTTTGATTTTCTCTAATTGTTAGAGACTTCAGGAAATTTACACTGTGAAGTCCCTCATTACCTTGGGTGGTAGAGAGTGCTAAATATTTCTATACGTGTAGAATCAGGTTAAAACATATCAAGGACACATTTGAAGGAGAAAAGCAGTCACCAATGTACCTGGATTATGGTGTGGTATATGAATTGACTTTCTAAATAGGAGCCTTGAGTGATTTTTTAAATCACCATCTGAAAAAAGAATAAAGTAAAAAGTGTACAGTAAAGAACAAAAGAATAACCTAGATGGAAGCAAGAACAAAAAAAAATGGACAGTCATAAATATGACTTCTTTGTTTTATTGAAATGGAAATATATTGAATATTGTTATTCTGCTGGGCACATGGCAATATATATTTTTACTTACCATGTTCTGTCTTTTTCTGGGTTTTTTTATGAAATTTTAACTATTTTTAAAAAAGAAAAAAATCACCATCAGGTCTGTGTATTGGGGGGGTCACCTTCTCTCCCTGCAATGTTGCCTTATCTCTGAACCTCTGATTTATTTCAGGTTCTGGGCTTATGATCACATCTTCATTTAATTGGGGCAATTATGTAATTTAAAATAGAGGCTTTTAACATGGGAAATAAAAGGAAGCACTCATATTATTCAAGTAGAAACCACTGTCTTTTCTCTGTGTAGATAAATACTTCAGTGAATCTTGTGCTCCTGGTGCTGATGTTACTTCCAATCTCTGTGCCTTATGTATTGGCAATCGATACTCACCAATTTTGGATAAATGTGCTTCTAGTACCAGAGAAAACTACTATGGCTACAATGGGGCTTTTAGGTAAGTGTATTAAACCCAACCCTAAAATACCATCACCAATATCAGTCTCTTCTTCCTTTTATTCTCAACATCTTTCCAATACATTAACTCTTCCTTCTGCTTTACAGCTCTGGGCTATACTTAGAAGAGTATCAGCTTTAGGAAATAGTCTTTCAAAGAAACTGAAAGATGCACACAATGACATGATCAGGGATCCAAGTGTCCCTGATATCCAAAGAAGATACTCTTATCTGTAAGATTCCTCAAGATACCTTGGTTTCCCATTGCTTTCCTTCTTGTTCTCTTGGACTCAGGTCTTTTGTCACTCCCATTGATGTACTTCCTCTTCTCTTGGATTCAGGCCTTTTGCCATGGATTGTTCATTATTACAGCTTATAAATTCTTTCCCAGGAATGCAGAGATGAAAATGTACTGGCACAGGATTAATAGTTAAATTGTAAAATCATAGATCAGAAGGAGCTGTTATTGATCATCTAGTCCCCAGCTTCTTAAACTGGGATCTTGTAATGTGGGGGTCATGAAATTATGATTGAATCATTTTATATGCCTGTTATATTCGGGGCCATGAAAAATTTCTTGGGTGAAAAAGGGCCATGAGTGGAAAAGTTTAAGAAGCCCTGAATTTTTCTAATCTACTTTTATCTTTTTATAGATGGGGAAATTGAAGTGGAGAAACCTTATGTGATTTGCTCAGGATTGTGCAGCTGGTTAGGGGCAGATCCATGACTACTAGTGAGGTCTCCTCACTCTCACTGAGGATTTTAGACCAGGTCCATAGGATGTAGTCCAGATCAGTGGCTCTGTACATTTGGTCATTTGCCAGCATCATCAAATTTGTTGGGTGGCTGTTGGATTTTTTTCCCTAACAGTCTGATGGGCAATGTGGCCTTTTAATGCCTCTTAGTTGGAGTAAAGATAGGAAACATTAGAAGTTGAACAGCTAAAGGAAAAGGTAGCATTCTGCATTGGAAAGAATACAGATTGTGGAGTCAGAAAACCTAGGCTGTCCTCTGATACTTATTTACCTGTATAATGTTGAATACATTAAGCTTCAGTTTGTTCTCTGTAAAAATAAAGTTGGCCCAAAAGTATTCGCTAAGGCTATTCTAGATCTCAGTTTAGTACTGTGATCACTTTGCCTCTTTTATTATCATGGAATGAATTATTGAATCTCAGAATTAGAAAGATGCTCAGTAACCATCCAATCCGATTTATGTCCCAGAAGAAATTTTTTCCCTAACATCTAAGAAATGATCTAGACTCTGGGCAGTGAGATAGATAGGTCACTTACCTGAGGTGTTCGTTCCACTTTGGGACTGATCTCAAAAGTTGCTGGTGTTCAGTCACTTCAGTCGTGTCTGCCTCTTTGTGACCCCATCTCAGATTTCCTTGGCATAGACACTGGAGCAGTTTGCCATTTGCTTCTCCAATTAATTTTACAGGTGAGGAAATTGAGGCAAACAGGGTGAAGTGAATTGCCCAAGATCTGCAATCAGTTCCTGACTCTAGGCGTAGCATTCTGTGCACTATGGTGCCACCTGGCTGCTCCAAGAAAATTCTTAGTGCTCAGTGATTCTGAAAATGCACTTTTCTCAAAGGCAGCCTGTGAAGAGAGACCCGTGATATCATTGTTGTAGGAAATTCCTTCTGCTAAGCACAGACAAGTTTATCTAATTTATAACCTTGAAAGGTTACCCAGAACACAGTGCTTAAAAGCTAACACATGTCCGAGGAGATGCTTGACATGGGGTCTTCATCATGCTGGGAAGGCTAGCCTTCTAAAAGGGGTCATGGAATCATAGATTATTAATTAATACCAGAAGAGTCTCAAAAGGTAAACCCTCTATTTTCTATATAAGGCACCGAGAGATCATGGGACTTGTCCAAGATCACATAGGCTATGAGTGACAAAACTAAAATTTGAACTGATCTTTTCTGATTTCCAACCCAACCCAACATGCTTTCGATGGCATCCTGCTATTGGGGGAAAAATTATAATGTCAGCCAAGTGTACAGCATCTTTGGCTCTTAGCAGAAGGAACCTTACAGATCACAGAGTGTATCCTCTTCAGATACAGAAGACTGAGGCCCAAGGAGGTTGTGTTATACAGGTAGTTTCAGAGGAGGGAATAAACAATATAAACCTGTAAAGTATTTTGTGTTTGTTTAATGTAATTTTGTATGATCAGCTAACACACTGAATAAATTATGATTGATCAAAATGGATTATGGTGACTAAAGCCTTGGCTTCTTTTTGTTCTAAAATTAATCGCTGATAACTTTGACTCTACTTAGTGATATATGATGCACAATAACTTGATTGTTGGCCAGTCTTTACCAGGATAAAAATAAAATATTTTGTAAAGATTTTATTTCATTATATAATATTTTATTCATATAGAGGGACTTTCTTTTAAAAAATATTTATTTTCACATGCATCATAATCTGCTCCTTTCACTGCCCCTCTCCTACTGAATAAAATAAATAAGAGTTGCATAATAAATATGTATAGTGCAGTAAAAATAAATTCCTATATTGGCCACACCCAAAAATGTATGCTCCTGTCTCTGTGCTTTTTTAAATTTATCATTTCCTCAGAAGAAGTGAGTGGCATATTTCACCTCGAGGTTTTTATCACTACATTGATCAGAATACTAAAGTCTTTCAAAGTTAAATTTCTTCATAATCCTGCCATTATATAGCTTATCTTCCTAGTTTTGCTCACTTTGCTTTGCATCAGTTCAAAAATACCTTTCTAGTTTCCTCTGAAAATGTCTATTTTATTATTTCTTATGGATGTGAATATTCCATCACCTACAGATCCTATAATTTGTTTAATCATTACCCAATAGAAGGAAAGATTTTTTTCAATTTTAATCCACCAAGAAGATAAGAGCCTCTAGAGCTACTGTGGTATTTTGGTACATATAGATCCTTTGGAAGTTTCATTTTATTCTTTATCTACTAAGAGTAGGCTCTTTGGGTCAAAGGACAAGAACATTTTAATAATTTTCTTTGAAGAATTCTAAATTTTTTTTAAATAATTTTTTCAGTTCCACTTTCTCCTAAGGCGTATAAAGATGGTCGTCTATATCAGTAAAAAGAGTACACATGTGGATGTAATCATGTTCGACTTTTGGAAGATAATGACTATGTCTCAAGAATGTCAAAAGCCAAAATCGACCATAGTGAAGAAAGGAAACCTGTCGACACTGTTCATGATCAGCAGCTACCCAAACGCCTCCCCAAAAGAACAATCTGTGTTTCTGTAATCTCCACTGAAAACAAAACATGGAACAAGAAACAGCAGAAATCTTCTTCTTACCTGAATCAATAAGGAAATAAAATTTTCTGTCAAGGAAAGTCAGGAGGGCAAAGTGGGTAGGCACTAAGGAAATTACTTTGTATGCATAGAGAGGCTATGAGAGAGACAGTGATTGAGAAGGAAACAAAGAGAGACAGAGATAGAGACAGAAACAGAGAGAGATAGTCAGAGATAGAGATGGAGACCGAAAGAGACGAGAAAGACAAAGATACAGAGACAGAGGTGGAGATAGAGACAGAGACAGAGAGACAGAAAGAATAAAGTAAACAATCCCATATTATAGACAGAAATCCCCTAATTGACAGGAGAAACAAAAGAACCATAAATTATGTACAGCAAATTCCTTGTTGAAGTTCACTAGGCTTAATTACTGAAAACAAGGTGCCCTGGGCTGCTTTCCTCCTTAAGCTCTGTCCCCTTGGATCTTTCTTCTAAGAGATTTCCGTGTGAAGAACTGGCTTACTCTTCCCATCCTCAGTCCTCTTCCCTTCCCCATCACAAGTCGAGTGCAATTAAATGTCTTCATCATGAGGTTCAGGCTTGCCCACCTCACTCTCTACTCTATCTTGCTCCAAGAAGTCTGGGAAGATCCCCTATTCAAATAGGCTGCCCCCTCAATAGTAACTTCTTTTCTGTTGCTGGTTATCCTTTGTTAAAGTCTCTAATCTCCTGTTGCCATTTCTACTTGTTGTAGTCCTTTCCTTCCCAGTTGTGTGGTTTAGTGAAAAAGAACATTTGGCTAAAGAGTCTCCTCCAGGTTTAAGCCTCAGTTTTGCCATGATCACTATGAACATGAGCAGATCACTTACAACCTTACTGAGCCCCATTTGCTTCCTCTGAAAAATGAGAATAATAAAAATTGAAATAGAGATTTAGAGATAAGATCATGTAGTCCAATGCCCTTGATTTATAAAGGAAGGCCCAGAGGCATTTAAGTGATTTATTCAAGGTCACACAGATAACAATGGCAGAGCTGAAGTTCAGCTCAGCTCTTCATATTCCAAAACTAACATACTAAAACACTGGAACAACCTGCCCCTCCTTGATGAGCTGATGAGGAAAGAACTTCTGAAAACTTAAAATCCTAACAAATCGTGCTAGTGCAGGGTATAAGGCCTAAGCAGGACATTTCCCCATAACTTGGAGACAATCAGAAGACATCACTTTCAGAAAATGAAAGTAATAATTACCATAATGCAGATGTGAGTAGCCATTGGCAGTAGTAATTCACTCTAAGATATACATTGGGAAGGAGCTGCTGAATGAAGTAAGTAAGGCTTCCCCAAAACCTTTCCTGGAGAATCTCATCTAAAATTCAACTAAATGAAAGAACAAGCATGAGGGTGGGGAAACTGATGTAGATAGTTCATTGGGGATTTCCCTGACCAATTTGAGGAGCTTCTAAGTTGAATTTTTCATAATATTTTTTAGTCATTTCAATTGTGTATGACTTCTCATTAGAATGTGAACTCCTACAGATCTTAATGCTTTATTTTTTGGAGGGGGGAGAGGTGTCTCCAATATTTAACCTAGCAGTTAATAGCTGCTTGTTAGGTGGTGCAGTATATAGAGTGCTAGGCCTGGATTCAAAAGACTCATCTTCCTCAGTTCAAATCTAACTATAGACCTTAACCAGCGGGACAAGTCACTTAACCCTGTTTGCCTCAGTTTCCTCCTCTGTAAAATGAGCTGAAGAAGGACATGGCAAACCAGCCCAGTATCCTCGCTAAGAAACTCTACATGAGGTCATGAAAAGTTGGACAGAACTGATCAACAGCAAATAAAAATTCTTGGTGATTTGCCTTACCTACGGACTCTGATGAGTCTGAGAGTAACCTACACATCTATACGTTCCTGCCCATTCCTACCCTGCTGCAGAACTGTTGATATGAGACAATCACAGTGCAAGAGAAGGGAAGAGAGGGAATAAGCATTTATATGATGGTTACTCTGTGTCAAGCGCTGTGTTAAGAGCTTTACAAATATTATTTCATTTGATCCTCACAACCTTGGGAGGATAATGCTGTAATTTTTAAAATTTTTTTTACATTTTACAGTTGAGAAGACCAAAGTAAACAGACATTAAGTTACTTGCTCAGTATCACACAGCTAGTAAGTATCTGAAGCTGGATTTGAACTTCCTGACTTCAAGCCCAGAGCTCCAACTTAGCTGTGGCACTTAACGGCCTTTTAGTTTGTTCTCCTAGTTAGAAGAGGATAGCACAACGGAAGGGAGAGGAAAAGAGGAAGAGAAAGGAAGGAAGAAGGGAAAGGAGGTAGGGAAAGGGGAAGGGAAGGAAAAGGAAATTTTTGTTTTTGGCATTTGGGGTTGGGTGGCTTTGAATGCCACTTTATGTTTTTGGCCTTTAACTTTCTCATCTGTCAAATGAGAAGGCTGGACTGAATGATCTGAAAAGTTCCTTTCAAAGTTAGTATTATATGATTCTAAAATAAGCTGTAATCTAAGCAAGTGTAACCTTTCCTTTATAAAGTAATATTATACAATCAGATGGTTCGAATGGAGTGTAGAAAAAAAAAGGGGGGGGGTGGAACAACCCAACAACAACAGACTTTATCTTTGTGCTTCTAGAACCACACAGGAGAAAGAGTATCCCTACCAGCAGACTTGGTATATACTTTGTACCCATAAAGGAGCCCTGAACTTGAAGTCACACCATCCCAGTTGGAATCTTAACTCTGCTGCTTATTAACCCAATAACTCTCCAAGTCTCTCGCTACCCCCTCACCTGTAAAGTATTTCTATGATAAAAATATCCAAAATCAAAAGATGATTAAATTTCCCAGGACACTTGGGAAATATGTGTAAACATTCATTGGGGAACACTGACTCCAATTTTCAAAAAGCCATGTGACCAAAGCGGGGCTAAGGATTGGTATAAATAGACTTGGAAAAACATTTGGTGGGAGTTGGAGGTTCTTTCCAGGACCAGGACTATATAGGGATACCCCAGAGACAAACAAGCCGCCTATGATGTCCCAAAGCAAAAAAGACATCCAAGCCACAATGAAGCTGTGGAGACTTAACTGATTATGACAGCATAGATGCAGATGCTATGGGTAAAATTTCCCACTCAGGGGACTGAGTGTTGCCTTAGACGCTTGCAAGCAGTGTGATTCTGGGAAAATATTAACCTCTCTACTGAAATTTCTCCATCTATGAAATGGGGATAGTGCTGGCACTTCATCATAAGTAAGGATCAAATGAATTGACAATACATATAAAGTGCTTTGTAAACTTTAAAACTCTATATAAAGTCTACCTATTGTATATTGTCTCCATTGTCTAGTACTTGCCTTTATCTACTTAGAAATTTGGGAATATCTGACCTTAAGAAAGGTCTACATATTCAGTGGTTCATCTGACTCCAAGTTCAATATTCAGTGCATTGTCCCACGGAACTTTCTGTGGTAGTGATGCACAGTGAATAGAGTGCTGGGCCTGGAATCAAAAACCTCATCTTCCTAAGTTCAAATCTGACCTCAGATATTTACTAGTTGTAAGAATTAGCAAGTCACTTCACCCTTATTGTCTCAATTTCTTCATCTGTAAAATGAACTGGAGAAGAACAGGACATTTACTCTAATATTTCTGCCAAGAAAACTTTAAATGAGGTCATAAAGAGCAGGGCATGACTGAACAACAACAATTGCAAATACAAATTGATTGTGAGCTCTCTTGAGGCAAGAATGAGGTGGGGAGAATAGAAGCAAACACTTGTGTTGAATTTCACTGCCACACTATCCTTTCAAAGGGATACCTCAAGCTTGAATTTGAAGACCTTCTTGACCAATGTTAATCATGAAAAAGACTATAATAGTTAGTGAATAGTGAGTAAATCCATTTATCCAAGTAAATACTAAGCAGAAATAATAGAAGCTACATGGATTAAAATATGCCAATTAACAATTAAAGTTAACAATTTCTCCTACTGGGAAGAAGTTATCTCCATTCATACAAAAGACTCTGATCTCACCCAAAGGAAAATTCTTTAAACTTTTTAGTGTAAACCAAACTGGAAATTGAGGATATACTGAAGCCCTGCTTTTCACCTACATGGCTTCTTTCCAGGCTTTATTCTCTTTACCTCTGAATTTCTCCTCATAGAGTTTGTCAGTACATGTATTTTCTATGGAATTAGGAAGCACATTTCTCTTCTCTCAAGCTCTTACACCAACGTTCCCTGGCACAGGCATGTACCATTATCATCATTCTGCCAAGAAGGAGACTTGTATACTACTGTTCTACACTTGAAGCCAAAGTTACATCTATACTCCATCTTCACCTCAGTGAATTTTCACAAGCATTCCCTCTAGCTGGAATATATTTCCACCTCTCAGAATCCTTGTCTAATTCAAGGTTTAATTTGGGTACCACCTTCTTGATGAAAGCTCCCTTTCCTTTCTCTCCATCCCTACTTGTTAATGCTTTCTTCATCCTTACTTTTTCTTATGCTAGTCTGACTTACAATGAATGTTTAATCCCACTATTAGAATCTAAGCTCCAAAGGAGTGCAGGGACTGTTTCATTTGTGCCATTTCACATAGATTATTATCTATCTGTTATCTATTTATGTTAAATAAATTCCTATTTAATTGAATACTTGATGAATGCCCTTTTTCTAGCTTTCCAAAGTTTTATTTACTCTTTTGGATATATTATTACTAAGTGTTTCCACATGGAAAATAAAGTTATGGGAATGGGTTTGCTGAAGACACCTTCAGCAGAGTAAAAACTTAGAAAACAACCTGGAGGCTGGAATTCAGTTTTTAAAATAATGTCCCTTGTTAATAAAAAAGAAAGAAAGAAAAAAAATTAAATTAAAAGAAAGAAAGTGAGGCCTACAAGTTTAATACATTATGGTGCTAGGTTTCCTCCTTGGGCACCTCCAGCTTTTGTCTAAATTGTTTCTTTTCCTTCTCCTCTTTCACCTTATTCATGGACAGTTCTGAGAACTTCCTCGCCCCATTTTTGATGCTACTATGCCTGCTCTTGTTACCTATTCTTCCTTCTGTATATTCCTTATTTTCATATTTTGACTTAAGCTTCAGGGCATTTGCTGCATTTAGGAACTGGATCACATTTAGGCTTGGGATTTTAATCAACAAAGTCAACATGTGTGTTTCAGACCCAGGCCCTTTGAGCACTGCCTGCATTGGCCTTCAGCTCCAGCAATGGTGTCAAATGGTGATTTGCACAGATATTCAAAATTTTGTCCCTTCTCAGGAGGAGGCAAATCATCCCCTTCTCCTTGTGTTTCAGTAGATTTGTGTTACCTGCTCCTAGCTCTTTCCATTTGGAAAGATCATTCTCAGATGCAAATCAGAACTACGTGGCCCAAATCATAAAAAGCTCTTCATCTTCTTCAAGAGTCTTGATCTCCTGCTCAGGAAGAGGCACTATGGGCTCAAACTGTGGATCATAGTTTGAGTCATCCACATTCTCTGGATTAGGGTTCATCTCAATCAGTCATGTCTTCAGAGGCTAACCTTCCACAGGAGCTGGACCTCAATGAAGAAACAGCAGAGAAAAAGCCTGGATCCTAATTTAATAACATTCCTTTCCATTTTAGGAGGGAGTGAAGTAAGGACTAAAGTCCGGGAACCATGGATCTTGAAAGATTAACTTAACACATTGAAAAAGCTGATTTGAGCCTTTCTGTAAGTAAGAATTTTTTTTTAAACAATCAAGATTAAGTGAATTGTCTAGTGTTAGTAAATGTCAGGAGCTGGATTTGAACTCAGGCCCTCCTAACTTCAGGATCTGTTCATTGTTCCACCTAATTTCCCCTAAGTTAAAGGTTCTTAACTTGGGGTTTGCAGATACTTTTTTTTAACTGTATTTAATATAGTTGGTTTCCTTTGAAATCCTCTATATTTTATTTTATGCTTCCTATTGAAAGATTTCATGGAAAAAAATAACAGCAACACTAACAAAACAACTCCCTTCCATTATCCCGCCTTCAAAAAAAGAACCACTGATGAGGAGGAAAATAATGGGGAGAGAGGAGGGAGTAAAAACTTTTTCCTATCCCTTGAGTCCTTCCCTAGCTTTGGAAGTAAAGGTGAGGCATCTCAGAAATTAAATTTTGTGGCTTGGATGAGCTGATAATTAATCCAGGTCCAGTTACTAGCTTTGTTCAACTATTTGGTGGGCACAGTCTCCTCTCTTTCAAGCAAGCACTGGAGATCTTGTTCTCTGAGCTCCTTTCTGGAAGATGCAGGACCTGGGATAGAGGACACCTTCTCTGTTCCTGGTTGAGAGAAGTTAGTGTGGCCATGAACTCATTCCCCTCTGGCTTTTCTCCTTTAGGGCTGTGCCTGGCTTCTACAGATCGACAAGTAAGATGGTGTGCCATATCACAAAATGAGCTGAAGAAATGTCATGAATTTAAGGAAGCCTTAAAGACCACCAACAGTCCCAGTCTGGCCTGCATCATGAAAACCTCCCACATGGATTGTGTCAAGGCCATCTCAGGAGGTCACAAGCCCTTGTTAGTGGTGGAGGGTGTGTGACTGTCTGCCTGAAAGAGAATGGAAGAATGCTGTCTCTGCTCTCCACCAATACTCTTACTTTGTTTCCTTTCCATGAGGGTCTCTAAGAAATTCTTGTTATTGTTCAGTTGTTTCAGTCTTGTCTGGTTCTTTATGACCCCATTGCGGTTTCCTTGGCAGAGATCCTGGAGTGATTTGCCATTTCCTTCTCCAGATGAATGTACACATGAGGAAACTGAGGCTACAGAGTTAACTGACTTGCTTGGGAGCTGAGGGCGGATTTGAACTTGGGAAGATGATTCTTCCTAATTCTAGGCTTAACACTCTGTGCACTGTAGTGCCACCTAGCTACTGCAAAGAAGCTCTTAGTTCTCAGTAATTCTGGAAAAAGGGCTTTCCTCAAAAAGGGGCTTGGGGGAGGGTTAGGGGGGAGACAGAATTATGCTGACAAAGCAGCTGCTTGGAACATAGAGGGAAAGGGCAGTGAGATGGCACAGTGAATACATAGAGTGCTGGCCCTGAAATCAAGAGGAGCTGATTTCAAATCTGGCTTCTGTCACTCAATACTTCCTAACTATGTGACCCCTGGGCAAATCACTTAACCCCAATTGCCTCAGCAAAAAAAAGAAAAAAAAATCCAGAAATGATTTAATGTAATGGCAACTCAGTTATTTAAAAAAAAAATTTTTGCCAGCTCTGTTGCTACCTTGTAATGGCATGGAATGAAGCCTGACTTCTTTAAGGCTATCTGCAAATAGCCAGCAAAGGGCAAGCTTTGGCAAGGCCTGACAAATTGGAGAGACATCAGCTAAGGGAGGGTCTAGTGATTGGGCACCTGCCAGATGAGGTATTCCAGATCAGTGCAGCCATGCTCCTTATCTGGAACTCAGCTGCCAGGTGAACTATTATTTATTTTTGGCCACAATAATTCCTCTAGACTATCTTGTAGGGATGGAGGAGAATTTAGGTGAAGAAAGCATTCAAGTACAAATGGTAAAAGATTATGGAATCATAGATTTGGATCTGAAAGGGACCTTTGATGCCACTCAGTTTAGCTCTCCTTCCCTTCCCCCCTCCCCCTTTCTTTTGCAGATAAGGAAACCCTAGAGAGATTAAGCAAGATTGTCTGAGGTTGTCCAGGTAATTTAAAGCAAGTTAGGATTTGAACCTGGACCCTTTGGGTTTGGAGGGTACGATAGGTAAATAATTAATAATTCAATGGATGTACAAATGAAAAGAAGGATGTCTGCCCCACTCCTACGTACTTAGCATTATCAATTCTCAAAGGCTTATAAATTTAGGGCAAGAAGGAACCTTAAAGGTTACTTAATCCAGTCCCCTCATGTTATAGGTGAGGAAACAGGCTCAGAGAGGTCCCTACAGTAAATAGAAGTGCCAGGATTTGAATTCAAATTTTGCTTTCGATTCCATATCCAACTATCTTTGTAGATTTCTTAAGAGCAGAGACCAAAAAAATTAATATTTCCTTAGCCATTTTTTTTATCAGGAAGGGCTTCATAAATGCTGTTTGAATGGAAGGCAGGGAAATTACAGGCAGGAAAGGTTAATGAGGGGGATTTTTTCCCCACTTTATGAGAGAGAGAACTTTTGGCATATTTAGCTTCTATTATGTTCCAAGGAAAACAGGAAGGACCTATGGATTTGTGAAATCCCTACTGTGCTAAATACTTTTTATAAAGACTTCACCAGATCCTCTTAACCACCCTGAGAATAGGTGCTGTTAGTATCTCTATTTTACAGTTGAGTAAACTGAGGCAGCAGAGATAAATGATTTGTTCAGGGTCATACTGCTAGTAAGTGTCTAAAGCTAGATTTAAAATCAGGTCTTTGTGACTCAAGACCCAGGATTCACTGAATCCTCTCAGTTATCTTAAGGCAGGGTAAAAGACAATGTAGTTCTGTTAAGGTTTTTCTAGTCCTCAGACTTCCAAACCTACCCATTACATGCGTTCCTACTGTTCCTTACTGAGAGCTAAGGGGCTTCAGTGCTGTTTTCACTCATCTCTTTCAGGATGATGAGGCTGATGCTGTGACTATCGATGGTGGTTTTATCTATGAAGCAGGTCTGTTACCCTACAATCTGAAACCCATTGTTGCTGAAGACTATGGTACCGAAGCAAGTGAGTTCTTGATTTGCATATATTGACTCCCAAGTCAGAACAGGAGTTTTGGACAACCCTTGAGTTGCTGAAGAATCAAACTCTGATGATCCAGAAAGTGAAGTTAGTGTTGTTCTCAAAATGAGAATGAGAGAATATGGTTACTGCTGTGGAATAAAACTTACAGAAATTCTCTAGTTACAGAAAATGGCCTTATAAAAATAGTTCCTCCTTCTCCCTTTCTGCCCCCTCAACTTTAGGATATAGACTTAGTAGTGGTGTTGCAGAGTGAAAGGATATGTAGATGATTTGGCCATAAAGGATGATAGCATAAACAAATTAGGAGAGCAAGTGAAAATTTACCTGTTAGATCTCCATAAAATGAGGAATTTCTGATCAAAGAAGAATTAGATAATAGTATCAAAGGAAAAATGGACAACTTTAATTTAAAAAATTAATTTAATTTTGAATTTAAATTTTTAAAATTTTTATTTAAAAATTACAATTAAATCTCTACATTAAATTAAAATGTTTTTGCACAAACAAAACCAACAAAAACAAGATTAAAAGGGAAGTACAAAACTGGGAAAAAATCTTTACAGCCGACGTTTCTGATAAAGATCTCATTTCCAAAATATATTTAAAAATGTGACAAATTTATAGGAATACAAGTCATAACCAAATGATAGTTAAAGAATATGACATAATTTTCAGATGACAAAATTAAAGCTATCTATAGTCATATGAAAAAATGCTCTGACTATTGGTTAGAGAAATGTAAATTAAAAGAACTCTGAGATATCACCTCACTTGTTGGCTACTTTGACAGGAAAAGACAATGATAAATATTGGAAGGAATGTGAGAAAACTGGGACACTAATGCATTGCTGGTGGAGTTGAGAAATGATCCAACCATTCTGGAGAGAAATTTGGAACTATGTTCAAAGTCTATAAAACTGTGCATACCTTTTGACCCAGCAGTGCCATTCCTGGGTCTGTATCCCAAGCAAATTTTCAAGGAGGGAAAAGGACCCACATGTGTAAAAGTGTATGTAGCAACTCTTTTTTTGAGGTAGCAAAGCATTGGAAAAGGATAGATGCCCATCAATTGGAGAATAGCTAAACAAGTTGAGGTATATGAAGATAATGGTATATTATTGTTCTATAAAATATGATGAACAAGCTAATTTTAGAAAGGCCTGGAAAGATTTACATGAACTGGTGCTGAACAAAATAAGCAGGAACAGGAATACATTATACACAATAACTACAAGAACAAGGGATGATCCGCTATGAAAAACTTGATTTTTCTCAGTGGTTCACAGATCCAATGCCATTTCAATAAACTTTGTACAGAAAATGTCATCTGTATCTAGAAAAAGAACCAAGGAGACTGAATGTAAATCAACACATGCTATGTTCATTTTTTTTCTGGGTTTTTTTTTCAATCTCTCCCATGGTTTTTTTTGTTTGCTCTGATTTTTCTCTCCTAATATGATTCATAAAGTAATGTATATTAAAAATGAATAAATTTACTGGGAAAAAAGATATCCTTTCTTGCAAAAACAAAACAAAACTAAACAAAACAAAAAAAGGCATGCAGCATTTATTGTGCACAGTTCTGGACTGTTCCAGATTGCTTTTTAGTATGATTAGGGTAGTTTGCAGGTCCCCAAAAGTATAGTGTGCCTCTTTTACCACAGCCCCTTCATCTATTGTCATTTTGCTTTTAACATCAAATTCAGTTTGATGGGATGTGAGGCATTACCTTAGAGTTGTTTAAGTTTCATCCCTTTACTTAATAGTAATTTAGAAAATTTACTTATTAGTGATTTAGAGAATTTTTTCATATCACTATTGATTATTTTTTCCTTCTGCTAAGTTCTTATTATGTTCTAATTTCCTGTTCCTTTTTAAATTTTTTTAAAGATGTTAAAGTGGTTTTCCCTTCCCTTTTTCAGATAATTTTGCAGATAAGAAAACTGAAGTAAACAGGGTTATTGTGCAGGGTCACATAAATAGTATCAGATACTGGATCTGACCTTGGGAAGATGAATTTTCTTGACTCCATCCCAACACCTTATGCACTGTGCCACATAGAAGTCATCCTCATTTTACAATTAAATTACTTGCTCAAAGCAACCCAACTACTATGTATCTGAGGCCAGATTGGAACTCTATTCTTTTTGATATCAAGTTTAGTACGGCTGAATATTTCCTTTGTGATTATTTTGGAAGAAATGATTGAACAGATGATTCTCAGTGTAATCAAGTGTTTACGGTCATGAGAGGTAATTTCTCAAAGGGAAAAGAACTAAGAAGATGCTTCTCATTCAACTGCACTAGGGTATGTAATGTTCTTGAATTGTGAGGGTCCGGTCATCTGCTCAATTATAATCCTTCTCTGGGAGGAGATCGGTAAAATCTTTTCCTCTGAGTGCAGGTTTCTTGGGAGCTCTGAATCTCCTTCACTTCTTGTCCTTTCTCAAATCATTCTGGTCTCCTTTCAGCCTGCCTGACTTCAAAACTCTATCCCAGAGTCGATTCTCTCAGACCCAATACTGCCCTCCTTTTATTCTCCCAGAGAATGGGCGAGTAAGGACTCAACGGGACATGGAGAAATACTTCCATCAATGAACTTGCAACTCTTAGAATTCCTAAGGTATAAATTCCCTTTAAAGGCCCGAAGCAAAGGTCTGAGCCAGAGAGCTGTCAAGTCAACCTGAGTTCTCACCTTGTCACTGTCCAGACGACCTGAGTTCTCACCTGGTAATCCTAAGAAGGGTACATTATGCTTTGGAATACAATTAAATGAAAGTCTTAGAGAAGATAAATGGAGATGGATAAACTGGGAGATTAATAGGGATCTACAAAATAGACAAGATTATGAAATATAGAAGATGGAATCTCTGATTACACAACAAACCTGGTATTGGTAGAGATGGTTAGGATGTTCTGAAAGAGGTAAAATATAAATGGATTACAGCATATAATCAGTTCCTCCAGGGGACTGAAAATCACAGAACAGTAGTATATGGGGGAGATAAATAGCAGTTGAGGAGGCCAGATTAAATTTTATGTAGAGGGGGTGGCACTGGAGCTGAATCTTAAAGGCACCAAGTTATTCAAAGAGGCAGAGATGGAGAGAGAGTGAATTCTATGTAAAGTGGACTTGGTGATGGAAGATCTGTGTTCTGTATTTGCAATAGCAAGACCAGTCTAAACAATAGACTGTGTGAAAAAGAGTAATGTGTAAAATAAAATGGAAAGGTAGGTTGGAAGTATGTGAAAGCCTTTAAGTAACAGAGTTTATATTTTGATTCTGGTGATGATAGAAACTGCTGGAGCTTCTTGAGCAAGGGAGAAATAACACTGTCAACACTGGGCTTTAGCAATATCACTTTGCCAACTATGTGAAGGATATGTTGGAGAGAAGAGGAAAAAGAAATAGGGCAGGGAGACCAGTTAGGAAGCTATTGCTATGGTACAGGGGCAAAGCTAGGGACTGAAATAAGGTAGTGGTAGTGGGGTCTAAATGGAGACGAAAGAAGAGCATGCATATAGGAAAGGTTCGGCATAGATTGTAAAAGTTGGGGAACGAGGAAAGTAAGGAGTTAAAGAAAACTCCAAAATTGTGAACCTGAGTAAATGGAAGGATGGTGAAGGCCTGGACTAAAATAGAAACATTTAGTAGAAAAATGTGAGTATGGGACAAGATCATGAGATCTGTTTTGGGTGTTTGTAGAACTTTCTAATAGGTGGTTGGTGAGGAAAGAAACAGATTGGAGCTCGAGAGGGATTAGGACAGAATAAAGGGATTGGTGAAGCACAGAGATGGTAATTAAAAGTATGGAAACAGGTTAGATTACTGAACTCATGAAGGAATACGGCAAAAAGGGCCACACACTGAGTTACCTCTTCCCTTGTTAGCAATTTTCATTCATGGTTTTCTTTTTCCCTTGAATAGGAACATTTTGGCAAGGGCAAATCAGAGAAATTCAATCTATTTGCTTCCCAACATGGAAAAGACTTGCTATTTAAGGACACTGCTAATAGACTTCTGAGAGTACCTCCAAAAATGGACTATGAATTGTACCTAGGATACAAATTCATCCAGGCCATCAAGCCTATGAAAGGTAAGCAGACTCTGGTCCATTTCAGAGATGGGGAGTGGGGGCCCAAGCAGTAAATTATTAGCATATGGGTCTATGATTCTAACTCAGTTGCAGTCATTGTAAGACATTATAATGCTTCCAGGCATCCGATCCTTCTTCAAAATCTTTGGCAAGATGGAGAAACAAATTCGGAGGAGTTAAATTGCTTTCTTGTACTAGTCTCCTGTAGATTGTTAGGCCAGATGGTTCTATTTGCCATCTGAGCCAATGAGCTTTATAGAGTTAGTTCTGATGAAGGACAGGGGGCAAACATTTTAAGAACTACATACAGAAGTTCTACATTATATTCAGTATTATTACTAAAGTTTTCAGAATGCCTCTCTCCAATCATATCTATGATCCTCAGTGCAGCAACTCAGAAAATCTTCCTACCCGTCATAGTTTCTAGCTGATATCACTAGGGAAGTACAGAATCAGGGACTGTCAGGGATAGAAGAGACCTTCGTAGTCATATATTTGAATCACATATTTGAAAGATCTCAATCATATAAATGTCATAAGTTTGAGAATCTTAATCATAGTCAGGGAATTTCAAGGATATAAAAGGCCTTAGAGATCATATATTTGTTTCCCTCATTTTAAAGACATGAAAAACAGAGGCCATCAAAGGAAAATGACACTCTAAAATCCTGTAGGGAAGTCCTTGAAAGGCCAGGTCAAATCAGTTAATTAGTAATTATTTAGGGGGCAGCTAGGTGGAGGAGTGGATAGAGTGCCAGTCCTGAAGTCAGGGGAACCTGAGTTCAAATATGGCCTGGACACTTAACACTCCCTAGCTATGTGACCCTGGGCAAGTCATTTAACCCCAGTTGCCTCAGCCAAAAAAGGAAAAAAAAAAGATAAAAGAAGAAAAGAAAGTATTTAGAAAGTGAACTTCTGGAATATTTTACTTTTGTTTTTTAAATATCCATAATCTCTAGCACAATGCCTGGTTGATATCAATAGGGAAGTACAGAATCAAGGAATGTCAGGGGAAGAGACCCTAGAAATCATATATTTGAATCAAACATTATTCATATCTATATTTATATATATTATATATATTTATATATACATATAATACATTTGAGAATCCGATTATATATCAAAGAATTTCAGGAATAGGAGGAATCAGGAGGAATCTTGGAAATCTTATATGTATATATGAATGTATCTGATATGCACAGTTAATACTTATTAATTACACTTAAGGAAAGTACATCCGAGCTATAGGGAGAGTGGAAATGGAAATGAAAAATGGTCTGTTCTAGGGTTGAAGCATCTAGGTTAAAAACAGTGCTTGCTACCTGCAGAACCTTAGGCCAAGTCGTGTAAACTTTCTCTGCTTCCATTTATTCCTCTATAAAATGAAGGGGTTGGAGTAGATGGCCTCTGAGAGCTCTTTCAGGTCTAGATCTGTGATTCAGTGTTGTTTCTTATATTCTGATTCTCTTATTAACTAACTGTAAGAGTTCTTACAATTGTACATCTCAAGCAATTCTTCTCTGAAAACTGGCTCCATATCAATCAGTTACTGTTGCCGTGCTGATTATTTAGACACAGGGAGCAAGTTTGATTTCAAGAATTGTACCTGTTTGTGCTTTTCCTCCCAAGTTAGAAAATCTCTACTCTTTCATCCAATTAGGTGACTCAATGTTGTATTGTTTCCTTCTGATTAATTGCCTTTATTTAAATAATTGTTTTTAATGTATAAATGTCTAACTACCCTTGCTTTCAGGGCCCAGACCTAAGTTGAGGACGCTGGTCTTTGTTTGTATGTACTTTGTAATGTATTACCATACATAATAAACTCAAAAGATCAAACCTTCAGAAAGCCATTTCTTCTTTCACTGGTCATAGCTCAGGCTTTTGCATAGTGCATTTTAAAGATAGATTAATGGTTTAAACTCTTGACTTCTTTTCCAGGTCATGACCTAGACAAGATTCATCCCTCAGGGGACAAGAAGGTGACGTGGTGCACAGTAAATGATGATGAAAAGATAAAATGTTATGAATGGAGTGTGTTCAGTAGAGGAGTCATTGAATGTGCAGTAGGAGAAAACTCTGAAGATTGCATTGTCAAGATAATGGTAGGTGCTCCCATTTTAGTACAGCATCAGTGTTTTGGGGCTCTTTAACCCAGGAGAATCAGAATCCTGTTTAATAGTTCTATCAATTGTGTGACTGAAAACATTGTTGGCTCACTGGAACTTAGTTTCCTTGCTTGGAAAATGGAAAGTTTGGTATAGGTCATATTGAAAGTAACATCTAATTCTAAACTCTTTTAATTCAAAGTAGGAATTTCCTTCCACAGAAGGAAGATGATAAAAAATGATAATAATCACAGTATTTCTTCTGTATCTGAGCTACTCTGTTAGGGAATTACATTAAAGACCAACTTCCCATGAGCAAAGTGTATGGCTGCCCTTATTTAGACAGTCCATTTTGTGCCACTCAACTTGAGTCCCTTCCTGCATGACCAGGAACTCAGTATAGTCACAGACTAATATGTGAATGCTTTTGGGTGCTCCTGGGAATCTGTGCTTGAGAAAAAAGCCTGGGTCTCCTTAGACATCCCTAGTGTGTTATTAGCGTGGTGATAAGGACAGAGATGAGTCAAAGAATTTGTACTTTGTAGATAACATCAGGAAAATTCACTCCCTGCCTCAATGAAATTATGTTTTTTTCATTGTTATGTGCACATAAAGACGTGTTATTGCCCACTACAGAATTGTACCCTTCTCTGTGTACCTTCACTTAGTATAGAAGAAATCCCCCCCCCCCTTTCCCATGTTAGAGAGAGTGGGATTTTCCTGTAGTAAAAGCTTTGTACTTATAAAATGTAATATTTTGAAACCATGTGTTTTATGTCTCCTGTACTGGATCCTAGACTGTCGAGTTTCTTCCTTTTTTATAAAATGAGGGGGTTGAATTAGAATACCTTGGAAATCACTTCCAGCTCTAAGTTTATGATGCCAGAAGCCTTAGAAATAACTTTAAAAGTTGTGGTCTGCTATATGAGGTTGATATTCAAGGTAATTTTCTCATATGAAACTCTACCTAAGTTCCTACACTTCCCATCCTTCTCCCTAGTCAATCACCCTGTCACTAAGTGTATATGATGGCAGGCGTGATGAAGGGCTCCTAGGCTCCGTGAAACAATGTTTTTGTAATGATTTACTTTGCCTCCACAGAAAGGGGAAGCTGATGCCATGAGTACTGATGGAGGATATGTTTACATTGCTGGCAAGTGTGGTTTGGTGCCTGTCCTAGCAGAAAGCTACAGTAAGTAGAGGGAATATTTCTCCTTTAGTTTGACTCTCTCTAGGCTCTGAACAAAAGATTTTATGCAGAGCTCTCACTAGGGCAGCAGAAGAAAGGTGGGAAATAGCAAAGGGATAAATTAGACTCACTAATAATCATTTAAACATTTATAGCCCTGAGATAGTTGATAGAGCTCAGGTTAGCTCCTTCTCTTTTTTTTTCCTTTGCAATGTATGATATATATATATATATATATATATATATATATATATATATATATATATATGTATACATATATATATCATACATAGCAAAGGTCAAATACTATATAAAAATATATAACAAAGGTTCATATGCTATATCTTGTTTCTGGTATGCAACGGTTCTAATAAACCCTGAAGTGATCAAAAAGCACAAAGAAAAAGAAAACACTCTAAGGCTGGGATCAAAATGGAAGCAAAGTTAGCTGAATAGGAATGAATTTTCATTTTTCATGTTATTCCAAACTGTGGAGAATCAAAGATTCTCCTGAATAGAATGGAATGGATTCTCCTTAATGGAATGGAATGGAATGACATTGTAGTGGTATAAGCACTCATGCTTAAGAAGACCTGATATTTCGTGAATGCAGATGGAAGATTCATTCCATTGGCTTCTTTATTTTTTCAGCACCTAAGGATGGACAGAGTCATGGGAAGGACTGTGTGAATAAACCTGCTCAGGGTGAGTCTGAATTGGTAAGCCCAGCGATGGAAGGGTTAGCCAGGTGGCACAGGATAGATCACTGGGTCCATCTTCCTGAGTTCAAGTCCAGCCAGACAACTTAATCGTTGTGTTACCCTGGGCATGTCACTTCACTCTGATTACCTCAGTTTCTCCATCTGTAAAATAAACTGGAGAAGGAAACTCAAGCTACTCTAGTGTCCCTGCCAAGAAAACCCCAAATGGGGTCACAAAGAGTCAGATATTACTGATAAATGACTGAATGCAAATAGTTAATGGGAGAGATTTCCTTAGGAAATAATAGGATTCTCTTTAATTGAAAGTCTTTTGAGAATAGTCTGGATGACTACTTGCTGAGTTTGTTGTAGTATGGATAACTTTCTGGTCATGAGAAATTAAGTAAAAGACTGAGGTTCTTCCAATGCTCTGGTTCCTATAAGTCTGAGGACATTTATATATCTGTTTTCCCCAAGGCATGAAGTAAGTTTGGTCTAGTGGCATCAAATGGCCCTTTCTGGAATGGCTCATAATGCTAACTATTGCTTTTTTGTGTCTGTTATTTTCAAGGTTATTAGGCTGTGGCTGTTGTTAGGTCAGGTACTGATCTCTCATGGAATTCACTGAAACACAAGAAATCCTGCCACACAGCAGTAGGCAGAAGTGCTGGTTGGAACATTCCCATGGGTCTGATATACAACCAAACCCATTCCTGTAAAAACAAACTGACAAGAGAAACAATTGGTCTGTTTTGGGGGGGATGGGGCTGGATGGTATTAATGGGCTTCCTCTACAGACTGGGGGTAGGGCAGCAGAGAGCCACTAACAGAACAGCAATGACTGTACTGAGTCTGTGCTCTGAGGCTCTGAGAACGCACCGAGTCAGTCCAGGTGGGGGTTGGGGCTGGCCGGGCTCTGAGAGATGCTGGCTTTCTGGGGTTTCAATCTTCACCTCCGGTGTTTACACCCTCTCCGCTGCTCCTGGCTTGCTGCCAAGACGGAGCATCCACACTGGGGGAAAAGTCTTTTCTCAGAAACGGCAGAGATCACACCCCTCCCCCTCCGGTCTGAGCTGTGTGAGCTGCCTGTCTCGCTCTGGCTGCCTGTCCTCAGTCTGCGCCCAGTCTGACTGACCCTCCCCCGAGCAAACACAGACCTTTTCTGGCGACTTTCAAGGATGTCTCCTCTTGGTGATTATTTGTGGATTTCTTTCTGGGTCAAGCATTAAGTCTGAGGCTTGTCATGAAGTAAGTTCTGAGAGAAAACGAGGAGCTCAAGCAGCTGTCTGCCTCCACGCCGCCATCTTGGCCGGAAGTCCCATTTTATTATTTCTTATGGATGTGAATATTCCATCACTTTCAGATCCTATAATTTGTTTAACCATTACCCAACAGAAGGAAAGACTTTTTTCAATTTTAATCCACCAAGAAGATAAGAGCCTCTAGAGCTACTATGGTATGTTAGTATATATAGATCCTTTGGAAGTTCCATTTTATTCTTTATCTACTAAGAGTAGTAGACTCTTTGGGTCAAAGGACAAGAACATTTTAGTAATTTTCTTTGAAGAATGGAACAAATTCACAGCTCCATCAACAATAAATCAGTGTGCTCATTTCCCCATCACTCCTCCAATATTGTCTATTCTGATCTTTGGATATTTTTACCAATTTCCTGCATTAGAAGTGAAGCCTCAGAAGTATTTCGTTTGCTTTTATTTGTTTTAAGGTCTCTGCAAATTGATTTAGAGAAATCTGAAGTAGTTAAAAATGGTTTGCAATTCTTCTGAGGAATATCTGTTCAGGTTCTTTGACTACTTATTCAATGGGCAATGGGTTTTGGTTTTATATATGTATATTAGTTCCCTCTAAATATTGGATATCAGAGCCATGTCAGTGATATTAAATGCAAAGACTACTTTTTTTCATCCCATTGACCTCTTCCCTTATCCTAGTTATACTGATTGTGTTTAGGCAAAAGATTTTCAAAGTTACTTAACAGGAAATACCCGTTTTATCTTTTGTGATCGCCTCTATCCTTAGTTCAGAATTCTTCTTTTGACTAATACTGTGGATGGTATTAAGTATATTGTTGTTACTAACATTATATACTTTGGCCCATTATGAACAATTGGATAACATGAAGGTGTCTACAGAGACAAGGAAACAAAACTATTAATAAACAAAAATATGAAACAAAGTTCAAATCTAGTTTTGGTATCAAATCCCAAATAGAGAAGTCATGTAAATATGGAAATGGCTGTCTCCAATTTGTTTTTGCTTTTAGTCATCCTGATGCTCTGCAGGTATTGTTTCCACATTTTAAAATATAGTTCCATAGCTAATTTTATGAATGATTAAGAGGTAAAGGAGAACATTTAAAGGTAAAACTCCAAATCTGAAAGCCAAAATGTGATGAATGGAAATATTTTCACCTTCCTTCTCAATTTTCTCTCCCACCTCACCCTCCTTTACCCTCATAGTGACTTACATAAGATGAGGAAGTGGAAATTTCTGTGAGTCATCTCACAAAGAGGCTTTTGAATTAAAATCTTTCCAAATTTTTAAACACTTGTTGATGAGAAGCAATTCCACTGTTCTCATTAAATGGTTCATAATGCTGTTAGATTTATTTGGGGGAAAGTGCTCTGATAATAGAAATTTAAATGTTTTTACTATTTCATTTTACTTGGTATCATCAGTAGTATCTTGAATAAGTTATGATTGACCAAAATGGATTATGGTGACTAAAGCATTGACTTCTTTTTGTTCCATAATTAATCACTAATCACTGGTTCCTGGGTCAATGGATTTGGGTTGGAATCTTGCTTTTGTTTGCTCAAAGTTCCTGGACCTCAGTTTTGTTATTTGGAAAATGAGGAGATTAGACTCAAAGACCTCCAAGGGCCCTTCCAGCTTTAAAGTCCACACTTCTATAATAGAAAATTGTTTGATTCTGGAAAAGATTCTCTTCAAGAAAGAGAATCTTAATGCTCACTTGCTTTTCATCTTTTGTAGATGCCTGGCTGAGAATAAAGGAGATGTTGCTTTTGTGAAACACAGCACCGTCTTGGATAATGTAGATGGTATGTGATTCCCTCTAGGTTTCAGTGAACTATGACATCAGCACCAAGGGTGGCACATGGATCTTTATAGCAATCTTGCACAATTCAGTCCAACAAAGAGAAACTGAGTACATATGGTTATGCAGAATGCTAGAGGCCAGGAGAAGCTGTAGATTATAGTAAAAAAGCACCACATTTAGAGTTGAATCTGAGTTCAAAGATTAGTCTTATTTATGTGACTTTTGACCAATCACCCCTCCTCTCAAAGTCTTAGTTTCTTCAATTAGAAAGTGAAAGAATTGGACACTACTTGCTTTCTTGGGTTTCTTTGAACTCTGATAACTATGTAGAAAACATAGCTAAGATTCAGGCCCAGACTCTTGGAGTTTATGAGAGCTTAATGTGAGACATATAAAAATTGTGACAGAGATTGTGCATAATCAGTAGCATCACCTTACACTTTTAATAACTGACACTACCTCTATTACTCTAAGAAGCAGTGTTAATCAATCAATAGATATCCATTAAATGCCTACTATGTGTCAGGCATTGTGCCAAATCCTAGACAAAGAAAAAAGATAATCCTTGTCCTTAGGGAGGCCTCCAGTTTAATGCAGGAGGCAATGTGCAAGCAATTATATACAAACAAGCTATTTGCAGAAAAATTGGAAATAATTAACAGAGGGAAGGCACTAGACTTTTTGGAGGGTGGATCTTTGTAGAAGATGGAATTTTATTTAGGACTTGAAGAAAGCCTGGAAGTAGAGATTAGCAGAGAGAGTAGTCTAGGTACTGGAGACATGCAGTGAAAATGCCCAAAGATGGGATATGTAGTGTCTCCTCTATGGAGCAGCAAGGAGAAAGTGTGACAGAGATGTTGAATATAAAAAGAAAAAATTGAGGAGAGTGATACAGAGGTAACGCTTATTAAAGACTTTGAATGACACAGTATTTTTATCTTTGGTCCTGGAGGTGATAAAGAAGCACTTAAATTTATTGAATGTGTGTGTGTGTGTGTGTGTGTGTGTGTGTGTGTATGTGTGTGTGTGCCTGCCAGCCCGACCCCACTAAGAGGGGAAGGAACGGCAGAGCCCGTTTCTGTCTGATTGTCTCCATGGGGGAAGATTGGGACCAGAAGTGGCTCCATCCGTCCCCTCCTGGAAGGACAGCCAGGCTGGGGAATACCGCTATCAGGACACAGAACGAGTCTGGCCTTCTGAGGAGAGGGGCAGAATAAGCCCACCTGGTCAGGCCATCCCTGCAGGCAAACCATGAACCTTCAGGGGCTTGATACCTAACTGCAACATCTGATGAGGAAGCTGAAATATTAATCAAAGACCTGGGGTTACAGAACTGGAGGAGAGGGTCAGAAAGACTCATGGAAGCAGCCACCAAGCAGGTTCCTATACCTTGGAGACTCCCAAGAGTGATTTTAGGCTGCTCCCAGGTACAGTCAGACTGAGAAGTGGTTCCAGGAACGGAGTCTGTCAGGGCAATCCCCACAAAATAAGGGGGTTCAGAGTTAAAGCAGAGCCAGCAATCATGGCCCAGCTGGGGATTTGTGGAGTTCAAAAGGAGTGCACTATGGGCAACAAATCAAGCATAGAGTGAGAACCAAGGATTCAGGGGGTCTGTCAACTGGGACTAAGGGGTCAGGAATAATAGGACTTTGGGTCAGAGCAGGGGTCTGTGGAGCTAAGGATGGTGGAGGCAGAAAAGGATCAGCCAGGACTGGTGTCCTAGGTGGGACTAGTAAAGCAGTCAGAGGTCCCACGGGCTTAGATGGGGGCGGATCTTTACGCTGAACTAGGAGGTAGTGGCTGAATTCGAACGTGCTTCCTGCTCGGGAACAAAGGGTGAGAGTTCGGGACTGTTCCCACTTCTGGTGGGACGGTTCCTGGATCATTAGGATAATGCGGGGGGGGGGGGGGGGGTTCCATTGTGGTCTGGGTCTGCTGGTCAAAGGTTTGGATGGTCATCCTAAAGGAGTCATCTCCTGGGAGTGAGCACCACCCAACACCAGGGCGAAGTCGGAGCGGGGGTCTGTAGGAACCTTGAAGTAGAAGCAGGGAGCCAGGGAGGGATCTACTGTCATCGAGGGTTCTGAGCCTGAGTAGTAGGTGCAGAAAAGGAGGGACCTCCTGCAAGGTCTCTAACGGTCATTGTCCATCTGGGCTTTGGGCGTGAGGGTTTCCCAGAGCTTTGGAAAACAAAGGAAGGAGGAAGAGAATTAAGAAAAATCCCATAATAGCACTTCCAGACTAGAAACGGAGAAAGGGGAAAGGAGCCCTTAGGGGGGATATACAGACAATTTAGGCACTCACAAAATAACAGAGTAAATACAAGGATTAATCTTCCCAGGGTTTCCCACCCAGAGTCTTTGGGGGAAATCAAGGACCGGAGGAACGGATCAGTCTCAGTTTCAGGGGGTCGTCACCAATCTTGTTTTCCACTCTGTGGTGACCGTGGGTTTCACTCGGCTGTGGTGAATCCAGGCGGGGACTGATTCAACTTTAACAGCTGTGGGCGTGGTGAGAATCACAGGATAAGGTCCTTTCCACCTGGGTTTCAGGCGGGAGGTAGAAAATGTCTTTATCAGGACTGCATCACCAGGCTGGAACGGATGCGCTTGTTCAGAGAAGGGAACTGGAAGGGCTTCTCATACGAGGTGTGAAACCTGTGTGAGGCCTGTAGAAACTTGATAAGGGAGGAGTTAGAAACTTCAGCCATTATATGTTCCCTGGCCACGGGTAAAATCGGAGGTGGCCTCCCAAACAGAATTTCAAACGGAGTTAAACCCATTCTGTTGGGAGTGCATCTACTCCTCAGTAGTGCAAATGGCAGGAGCGGGACCCAAGAGCTCTGAGTCTCTAAGACGAGCTTTGTAAGGTATTCTTTTAGTGTTTTATTCATTCTCTCTACCTGTCCAGAGCTCTGAGGTCGGTAAGCACAGTGGAGCTTCCAATCGATGCCCAGGGCCTTGCTTATGCCTTGTGATATTTTGGCAACAAAGGCAGGCCCTTATCAGACCCTATGGCCACTGGAAGACCAAAGCGGGGCAGTAACTCATTTAGTATCTTTTTGACCACTGTGAGAGGTGGTTCATTTCGGGTGGGGAAGGCTTCTGTCCAACCTGAAAAACTAGCAGGTATTTGTACCCAGCTGTTGATGGCTGTACCTCAGTATAATCTACTTCCCATCTTTCCCCAGGGATGTGTCCCTTAAGCCTGATTCCCACATGGGCTACCTTAATTCTTTGCATATTTACTCTAGCTCAAGTGTTACACCTATGAATGTAACTTCTGATCAATTGGCTAACATCCTTTATATAATATCTGCTCAATAACTGATGCATTTTCTTTTCACCCAAATGAGTGAAATCATGCAAATCCTTCACCAGCATTCTGCTTTATGCTTGTGGAATAAAAATCTTGTCCTCTATGTACCACCAAGCTCCCTCCCTCTGACCTCCCCTCTGAGAAGCCAAAGAATCCTCTGAAGGGGAGTATGCAGGTACCGGAGGAAGGGGAGCGATTGCCAAAGGCAAGGAAGAGGTGGGGGAGGAGATGGCGGCTTGGCGAGCTGCTGCATCCGCAGTCCGATTCTCCACTGCTTCCATTGTCTCACCAGTTTGGTGAGCTGAGCAGTGAATAATAGAAACAGAGAAGGGGAACCAGATAGAATCTAGCAGGGAAAGTATCTCTGCCTTATTCTTAGTTTCCCTCCCAGCGGATGTCAACAGGCCCCTTTCTTTGTAAAGAGAGGCATGGACATGAGCTGTTGCAAAGGCATAGCAGCTGTCAGTATAGATATTAGCTGATTTTTCTTTTGCTATGCACAAGGCTTGAGTTAAAGCCACGATTTCTGCTTTCTGGGCAGATGACCCAGAGGGGAGGAAAGAAGACCAAAGGGGAGAGAGAGAAGGATAATCCATCACTGCTGTCCCAGAAACACGTGTGTCCCTCACAACAAAACTGCTCCCGTCAGTAAAAGGGATCAGGTCAGGGTTTTTCAGCGGGACGTCAGAAAGATCAGGCTTTACTGACTGAGACTCCTCAAGGAGCTGGAAGCGGTCATGCACGGGGACCGGGTCAGAACTAGGATCTGGGAGCAAGGTGGCAGGGTTCAGGGCAGACGAGTTAGAGAAAGGGAGGCGGGGGTGGTCGAGAAGCAGGGCCTGATAGTGAGTAATGCGAGCGTTAGAGAGCCACCTGTCAGGGGCAGACCTGAGCAAAGCCTCCACAGAGTGAGGGGCTGAAACAGAAAGAGACTGGCCCAAGGAAAGCTTGTCAGCTTCCTTTACCAGGAGGGCAGTCGTTGCTATGGCCCTAAGACAGGGGGGCCACCCAGCTGCTACCGAATCCAAACGTTTAGAGAGATATGCAACAGGCCATCGCCAGGGCCCAAGAGTTTGAGTCAAAACACCCTTCACAATACATGTAGCTTCCGCCACAAAAAGATGAAAGGGCTTTGTGATATCGGGAAGAGCTAGGGCAGGGGCCTTGGTAAGGGCGGTCCTGAGACAATCAAAGGCAGCTTGCTCCTCAGAGCCCCACACAAGGGGACCCTGTCCAGCTGTGACAGAATAAAGAGGTTTTGCTATCTCAGCAAGGGAAGGAATCCATAGGCGACAATATCCAGCTGTTCCCAAAAATTCTCAAACCTGTTTCTTAGTAGTGGGGACTGGAATAGACAGGATAGCCTGGATACTTTCAGAAGACAGGGATCGTTGTCCAAACTTGAGAACATACCCCAAATAAGACACTTCAAGAAGACAGAATTGAGCCTTTTTAGCCGAGATCCTGTAACCTAAGGATTGAAGGAGTCCCAAAAGGGCACGGGATGCCCTCAAGCAAAGAGACTCATCAGGGGCTGCAAGGAGAAGGTAGTCTACATATTGGACCAGGGAGCAATAAGAATGCTCCTTGTGGAAGGGCTGGAGGTCCAGATGGAGAGCTTCTCCAAACAGTGTAGGAGAATTTTTAAAGCCCTGAGGCAGTCGAGTCCAAGTAAGCTGACCTGAGAATTCCCCTTGGGGATCTATCCATTGAAAAGCAAAGAGAGGTTGACTGACAGGCGCAAGGGGTATGGAAAAGAAAGTATCCTTTAGATCTAAAACAGTATATGCGGAATGTGTAGGAGGTAACAAGCTGAGTAAAGCATACAGATTCTGAACAGTGGGGTGAATAGTTTCAACCCTTTTGTTAACTTCCCTAAGATCCTGAACAGGGCGATAGTCCGAAGACCCAGGTTTCTCAACTGGAAACAAAGGGGTATTCCAAGGAGACTTACAGGCTACTAAGATACCAGCTTCTCTCAATCGGTTAATGTGAACAGAAATACCTAGGAGCGCTTCCCTAGACATAGGATACGGCTTAACAGAAATAGGAGAGGCAGTAGCCAAAAGCTGCACCACCACCGGTGCATGATGAGCAGCCAGACCTGGAGAGTTATTTTCTGCCCACACCTGAGGGAAATCAGCTTGCAGCTGAGAAAGAAGAGGGGAGTGAGCAGGACAGGGCGACGCAGCAGGGGAAGCCACTAAGATATGTTCAAATTGGAGAGCTTTAAGAAGATGTTTCGGACTAGGAGGACTTAAGGTTAGAGAAGCCTGGTCTTCAGAAAAGGAGATGCCTGAAGTTTTCGAAGCAAGTCCCTACCAAGCAATGGGTCTGGGCAGTCTGGCATAACCAGGAACGAGTGGGTTACTGTGCCACGTCCTAGATGGCTCAGTAATCCAGGGATAAGAAACAATTTTACCAGTAGCCCCTTGTATAGAGGTAGATCTCGGAGATAATGGACCCAAAGGTTTTGTTAAAGCGGAGTATGTAGCTCCAGTATCCACCAGGAGCTCAACAGGCTGACCCCCAATTTGTAAGCATACCCTAGGTTCTCGGGGGTCTAGAGAGAGAGAAAGAGAACCAGGGCCGCCTCAGCCTGTCCCTTCTAGAGCAAGGACATTCCTGGGACGATTTCGGTTTGGGCATTCTCTCTTCCAGTGCCCTGTTTTCTTACAATAGGCACACTGGTCTGAGCCCAATGACTGCCGCCCACGGGGCTGGGAAATACTCCCAGGGAAATTGTTTGCTTCTCTCATGGCTGCCACTACTGCCTTGGCACACTCTTTACCTGATGTGTCTCAAGTATTAGAGACTTTCAGAGCTATCTCGACTAGTTGAGAGATATTCATGCCCTCAAAACCTTCCTGCTTCTGTAATTTTCTGCATATGTCTGGAGCAGATTGACTAACTTCACAGATCTATAGTTCTCGGGAGCTTCTGGGTCAATTGTGCTACAAGTTCGGTAAGCTTCATACAACCTTTCTATAAATGCTCCCGGGGATTCTTCTGCACCCTGAGTAACTTCAGAAATCTTGGTCATGTCAGGCTTTCTGGCTGCAGCTTTAAGACCCTGGAGAAGGTATCTGTGATAAGCAGAGAGCCCAGCACCACCCTGCTGGGAGTTGGGGTCCCAGGAAGGTCTTTCAGAGGGAAAACTGGCTTCAATCTGAGCACGATGCTCTTCTACAGATCCTCCTCCAGGTCCCAATACAGCTTTCCTGGCCTCCCTTTTTATTTTGTCTCAATAAGTTCACAACTTAAACAATTATCAGTTTGCTTTTAAAATACCCAATACATAGAAAAATACCCCAAACTGCATATTGTCCTTAACAGAAACTTTTTCAAAAAGACAAAGAAAAACTATTATTTTTGAGGCTCTTTAAATAATCTCAGGATGACCCAATATAATCTTTCTTAAAATAGCAATTAAATGGATCACATTTATGACCATATTCCTCAAACAATAAAACCCATTTTGTATCAAGAAACAAATATTCAATCAATTAACCTAAACTTGAGTCTTTCTCTTTAAGTCACCGTTTGAAAAAAAACAGCAGGAAACACCTTTGGGGGGGAGGAGAAGATAGAAAAGTATTCCATGTGGTCACCCTTCCCCCATTCAAAAAAAATTCTCTCTCTTTTTTTTTTCCATCCTTCCATTAAAAACTTTCCTCTTTCCTTCTTGTAATATACCTTAAACAACCTTCAATCACTTTCCTAGAGGTTCCACTGTTAAAATAAATCAGTGGGGGTGGGGGGAGTGAATAGAACAAAGAATCCCATTCCTCCCTCCCCCCACCTTTTCCTTCTTCTTCCCAAATACATTTCCGATACCTTCTCATTTCTTTTTTTTTTAATTATATATATATTTTATAATATTATCCCTTGTATTCATTTTTCCAAATTGCCCTCCCTCCCTCTATTCCCTCCCCCCGACGACAGGCAATACCATACATTTTACATGTGTTACAATATAGTCTAAGTACAATACATGTGTGTGAATATCATTTTCTTGTTGCACAATAAACATTAGAATCCGAAGGTACATGCAACCTGGGCAGACAGATATTAGTGCTAACAATTTACATTCGCTTCCCAGTGTTCCTTCTCTGGGTATAGTTATTTCTGTCCATCATTGATCAACTGGAAGTGAGTTGGATCTTCTTTATGTTGAAGATTTCCACTTCCATCAGAATACATCCTCATACAGTATTGTTGTTGAAGTGTATAGTGATCTTCTGGTTCTGCTCATTTCACTCAGCATCAGTTGATTTAAGTCTCTCCAGGCCTCTCTGTATTCCTCCTGCTGGTCATTTCTTACAGAGCAGTAATATTCCATAACCTTCATATACCACAATTTACCCAACCATTCTCCAACTGATGGACATCCATTCATCTTCCAGTTTCTAGCTACAACAAAAAGAGCTGCCACAAACATTTTGGCACATATATGTTTCTTTCCGCTCTTTAGTATTTCTTTGGGATATAATCCCAGTAGTAGCGCTGCTGGGTCAAAGGGTATGCACAGTTTGATAACTTTTTGGGCATAATTCCAGATTGCTCTCCAGAATGGCTGGACTCTTTCACAACTCCACCAGCAATGTATTAGTGTCCCAATTTCCCCACATCCCCTCCAACATTTATCATTATTTGTTCCTGTCATCTTAGCCAATCTGACAGGTGTGTAGTGGTATCTCAGAGTGGTCTTAATTTGCATTTCTCTGATCAGTAGTGATTTGGAACACTCTTTCATGTGAGTGGATATAGTTTCAATTTCTTCCTCTGAGAATTGTCTGTTCATATCCTTTGACCATTTATTAATTGGAGAATGGTTCGGTTTCTTATAAATTATGGTCAGTTCTCTATATATTTTGGAAATGAGACCTTTGTCAGAACCTTTGTTTTTAAAAATATTTTCCCAATTTGTTACTTCCCTTCTAATCTTGTTTGCATTAGTATTATTTGTACAGAAACTTTTTAGTTTGATGTAATCAAAATCTTCTATTTTGTGATCAATAATGATCTCTAGTTCTCCTCTGGTCATAAATTCCTTCCTCCTCCACAAGTCTGAGAGGTAGATTATCCTCTGTTCCTCTAATCTATTTATTATCTCCCTCTTTATGCCTAAATCATGGACCCATTTTGATCTTATCTTGGTATATGGTGTTAAGTGTGGATCCATATCTAATTTCTGCCATACTAATTTCCAGTTTTCCCAACAGTTTTTTCCGAATAATGAATTTTTATCCCTAATGTTGGAATCTTTGGGTTTGTCAAAGATTAGATTGCTATAGATGTACCCTTTTTTGTCCTTTGTATCTAATCTGTTCCACTGATCTACTGGTCTATTTCGTAGCCAATACCAAATGGTTTTGGTGACTGCTGCTATATAATATAGCTTTAGATCAGGTACACTTAGACCACCTTCCTCTGAGTTTTTTTTCATTAGTTCCCTTGCAATTCTTGACCTTTTATTCTTCCATATGAATTTTGTTGTTATTTTTTCTAGGTCATTAAAATAGTTTCTTGGGAGTCTGATTGGTATAGCACTAAATAAATAGATTAGTTTGGGGAGTATTGTCATCTTTATTATATTCGCTCGGCCTATCCAAGAGCACTGAATGTCTTTCCAATTATTTAAATCTGATTTTATTTTTGTGGCAAGTGTTTTGTAATTTTTCTCATATAATTCCTGACTTTTCTTTGGTAGATGGATTCTCAAATATTTTATACTCTCAACATTTGTTTGGAATGGAATTTCTCTTTGTATCTCTTGCTGTTGCATTTTGTTAGTGATATATAAAAATGCCGAGGATTTATGTGGATTTATTTTGTATCCTGCCACTTTGCTGAAATTTTGAATTATTTCTAGTAGCTTTTTAGCAGAGTCTTTGGGGTTCTCTAAGTATACCATCATGTCATCTGCAAAAAGTGATAGTTTAATTTCCTCATTTCCTACTCTAATTCCTTGAATCTCTTTCTCGGCTCTTATTGCCGAGGCTAGCGTTTCTAGTACTATATTGAATAGTAATGGTGATAGTGGGCAACCTTGTTTCACTCCTGATCTTACTGGGAAAGGTTGCAGTTTATTTCTATTGCATATTATGCTTACTGATGGTCTTAAATATATACTCCTGATTATTCTAAGGAATAATCCATTTATTCCTATACTCTCAAGAGTTTTTAGTAGGAATGGATGTTGGATTTTGTCAAATGCTTTTTCTGCATCTATTGAGATGATCATATGGTTCTTATTAATTTGATTATTACTATGGTCAATTATATTAATAGTTTTCCTAATATTAAACCAGCCCTGCATTCCTGGAATAAATCCTACTTGATCATAGTGTATTATCTTGGAGATGATTTTCTGAAGTCTTTTTGCTAATATCTTATTTAAGATTTTAGCATCAATATTCATTAAGGAGATTGGTCTATAATTTTCTTTCTCAGTTTTCGATCTACCAGGTTTAGGTATCAGTACCATGTCTGTGTCATAAAAGGAATTTGGTAGGACTCCTTCATCCCCTATTTTTTCAAATAATTTATATAACATTGGGGCTAATTGTTCTTTAAATGTTTGGTAGAATTCACATGTGAATCCATCTGGCCCTGGGGATTTTTTCCTGGGGAGTTGATTAATAGCTTGTTCTATTTCTTTTTCTGAAATGGGACTATTTAAGCAATTTATCTCCTCCTCTGTTAATCTAGGGAGCCTATATTTTTGGAGGAAGTCATCCATTTCACTTAAGTTATCAAATTTATTGGCATAAAGTTGGGCAAAGTAACTCCTTATTATTTCTCTAATTTCCTCTTCATTGGTGGAAAGATCCCCCTTTTCATTTGTAAGACTATCAATTTGATTTTCCTCTTTCTTTTTTTTGATCAAATTTACCAAAGGTTTATCTATTTTATTGGCTTTTTCATAAAACCAACTCTTGGTTTTATTTATTAATTCAATAGTTTTTTTACTTTCAATATTATTGATTTCTCCTTTTAATTTTTGTATTTCAAGTTTAATTTTTGGTTGGGGGTTTATAATTTGGTCTTTTTCTAGCCTTTTAAGTTGTAAGCCCAATTCGTTAATCTTCTCTTTCTCAATTTTCTTCAAATAAGCCTCTAAAGATATAAAATTTCCCCTTATTACTGCTTTAGCTGCATCCCAAAGATTTTGATATGATGTCTCATCATTATCATTATCTTGGGTGAAATTATTAATTGTTTCTATAATTTGCTCTTTCACCCAGTCATTCTTTAAGATGAGATTATTCAGTTTCCAATTACTTTTTGGTCTATTTACCCCTAACTTTTTACTGAATGTAGCTTTTATTGCATTGTGATCTGAGAAGAAGGCATTTATTATTTCTGCCTTCCTACATTTAATTTTGAGATCTTTATGTCCTAGTATATGGTCAATTTTTGTATAGGATCCATGAACTGCTGAGAAGAAAGTATATTCCTTCCTATTGCCATTCAGTTTTCTCCAAAGGTCTATCATACCTAGTTTTTCTAATGTTCTATTTACTTTTTTAATTTCTTTCTTGTTTGTTTTGTGGTTTGATTTGTCTAAATCTGAGAGTGCAAGGTTGAGATCTCCCACTATTATAGTTTTACTGTCTATTTCTTCTTGCAGTTCTCCTAACTTTTCCTTTAGAAAGTTAGATGCTATACCACTTGGTGCATATATGTTTAGTATTGATATGGCTTCATTATTTATGCTACCTTTCAGCAGGATATAGTTTCCTTCCTTATCTTTTTTAACAAGATCTACTTCTGCTTTTGCTTGATCTGAGATAAGGATAGCTACCCCTGCTTTTTTGGCTTTACCTGAAGCATAATAGGCTCTGTTCCAACCTTTTACCTTTACTCTGTATGTATCTCCCTGCTTTAAGTGTGTTTCCTGTAGGCAACATATTGTAGGGTTCTGCTTTTTGATCCAATCTACTATCCGTCTCCGTTTGATGGGATCGTTCATCCCATTTACATTTACAGTTAAAATTACTAATTCTGTATTTCCTGCCATCGTATTATCCCCAGCTTATGCTTTTTTCCCTTGACCCCCCTGATCCCCCTCCCCGATATTTAATTTACAGACCCCCCTTGTGCCGCACAACCCTCCCTCTTTTTTTTTGGATCCCTCCCCCCTCCCTCCAAGTCCCTTCACTTATTCTCCTTTTCCTTTTCCCTTTTCCTCTCCCCCCTTTTAATGAGGTGAGAGAAAATTCTCTGAAAAACAAATATGTTAATTATTTACTCTTTGAGCCTCTTCTGATGAGAGTAAGATTCACACAATGATTCTCCCCCTCACTAAGTTCCCTCAGATATGGTGTATTTTCTATGTCTCTTCCTGGGATGTAGTTTCCCTCTTTTTATCACTCCTTCCCCTTTTTCTGAACCGACCTCCTTCCCTTTACTACACCTCCCTTTTTTTCTTTTATATCAGTAAAATCAAATTATCCTTGAGTATTTTTTATATACCCACAACAGAGTTACAGTTCTCAAGGGTTCTGTGTACCTTTTTCTGTTTCTCTTCAGTCTTGTGGATGTAGATCAAATTTTTTGTTTAAGTCTGGTTTTTTTCTTAGAAACATATAGAATTCCTCTGTTTCATTGAATGACCATCTTCTTCCATGGAAAAAGATGCTAAACTTAGCTGGGTAGTTCATTCTTGGTTGCAGTCCTTGATCTTTTGCCTTTCGGAATATCAGGTTCCAGGCCCTTCTATCTTTTAATGTGGAGGCAGCCAGATCTTGGGTGACCCTTATTGTGGCACCTTGGTATTTAAATTGTTTTTTTCTAGCTGCTTGCAGGATTTTCTCCTTTGTGTGGTAATTCTGCAGCTTAGCCACAATATTCCGTGGTGTTCTTTTTTTAGGGTCTATTTCAGAAGGAGTTCGATGAATTCTTTCCACATCTACTTTCCCTTCTGTTTCTATTATCTCTGGACAGTTCTCTTTGATAATTTCCTGTAAAATAGAATCTAGGCTCTTTTTTTGGTCATAGTTTTCTGGAAGTCCAATAATCCGCAGATTATCTCTCCTAGATCTATTTTCCAGGTCTATAGATTTTCCCAGTAAGTATTTGACGTTGTTCTCCAGCTTCTCATTTTTTTTGTTTTGTTTGACTGATTCTTGGGTTCTCTGTGAATCAGTCATTTCTATTTGTTCCATCCTGACTTTTAAGGAGTTATTTTCTTCTTTCACAGTTTTTAGTTCTTTTTGTAAATGCCCAATTTCGTTTTTAAATGAGTTATTTTGCTCTATTGAATTTTTTTCCATTTCCCTAATTTTTTTTTTGAGAATTATTTTCTTTTTCCAATTCAGAAATTCTATTTTCTTGAGACTTTTTTATCTTTTCCAATTCAGAAATCCTACTTTCCTGTGTTTTTTTAACCTTTTCTAATTCACTAATTTTGTTTCCCTGCATCTCCTGTGAATTCTTTATTTTTTCCAACTCCAATTTCAGGACATTGTTATTCTCTATCATAACTTCTCTTTCCTTTCCCCATTTTTCTTCGATCTCCCTCAATTTTTTAAGAGCTTCTTCTAGGAGAGAGTTATGTGATGGGGGGCAGGAATCGTTCCCCTTTAGGTTGTTATCTTCTGAATCTTTGCTGTTAACTTCCTCGGGGTTGGATACCCGCTCTTTCTCTGTGTAGAAGGAATCTATAGTTTTTCTAGCTTTTTTGCTCATACTTAAAAAAATCTTTTGGGGTCTGTCCCTGGGGTAGGAAATTATTTACTTCTTTACCAGCTTCCTCCCAGACCGGATGGATGCAGCGGCTCCTGCGCCCGAGCTAAGAGAGAGCTCTGGGAGAGAGTTCCCCACCCCCTCCCTGGAAGTGCCTCAGAGGTGATTAGCACTGCTGTGCTTCCAGGGCGTAGAATAGTGAAGACTGCAGGAAGCCCAGGCTATGTGTCCGGGTGGGGAGTGGGTGTCTGCAGCAGGTGACGTGAGAAGCCCCTGCGCTCAAACTGGAAGTGTCTGCCAGAAACCGCGGTCCCTAGTTCAAAGGTTCCGCTTCTCTGGGACTTCCTGGAGCTGAGTTCCACTCCCTCCAGCTAAGTTAGGCAGTGTGTGTTGCCTTGGGCCGTATCCACCCACTTGTCAGTCTCTTAACTATTCTCAGGAGGGAGCTGAGGCCACACCCCCTGGTGCTGATTCTCTGCTGAGTCACCCCCAGGGTGGGGGGGGGGAATCTAATCTGAGTTTTAAAATATTTTGGCTTTCTCTTCTGAACTGCTAAATAATTAGCAGAGAAGAGCTAACAGCCTGTGCCAGATTCCTTTACCTCAGTGGCTTCTCTGATCCCAGAGCCCCTCCCAGCGCAATGGGCGCAGTGTGCCCCTACCCCACCGTCTGTGCTGGTCTTTCTTATTCCTCCCCTGAGAACTGACCTTTCCTGTTGAAACTCCAGATTCTCTTCAGCTGGTAAGTCGTGCTTCCAGTCCTTGTGGTATCTATCAGTCCTGAGCTAATTTTGAGACTTAATTTATCTAATTGGTTGTGAGGGAGTGAGGACGTTCACTGAGTCGTGTGTTTCTTCTCCGCCATCTTGGCTCCACCTTCTCATTTCTTAATGCAAACCTGCATTCCTCTTTGCTTTGTCCTTCAAAACCTTTAACTCAAAACTCCACAAAACTCATACACGTCCCAGAGTTTGAGAGAGAAAAGAAACGCTTTTAAGAATGGAACTCCTTCTGCCCCCCTCATCTCCCTTAGAGGCAGAACAGGTTTGGGGAGAACTAGGGTTGGCTGGACAGATCCCGAAGTATTGCATTCAACTCCACCTCTAGTACAGGAAGGCGAGAGACAGAGGCTGCAGAGAGCCAGGCGGAGAAATGGGGGGGAGTCGGCAAAGGGGCCGGAGTCAGCACTTCTGTACTGGCCATACCAAGCCCCAGTGTGCCGGCAAGAAAAGAACCGGAGGCAGAGGAAGAAACAGAGGCAGGAGAAGAAACAAAGGCAGGGGAAGAGGGCGGCAGAGGAAGAGAAGGGGATAAAGGCCCAGGTGGTGAAAGGCCAGGTTCAGGATTTCCAGGCAAAGCAGGATACAAACCTGAACCCAAATAAGATGGGGGAAGGGGATTATCTAAGGGATCTTCCGGAGAATCCTGTAGGCAATTTGCTGGCAGTTTGAGACTTTCCTTGACTGTCCTCAGGGACTGTGGGACCAAAACTCGAATACCATTTGTCATGGCCACAGCCCTCAGCCAGGCATGGGGTAAGAGACAACTTGCAGCCAAACATCAATATAAGGGTACTGATCTGGATAGCCAGGCTCACCTGTGACTACTCGGTGCACCGCCCAAGCTATTTCCCTATCAAAGGAGCCCTCAAGGGGCCATCCTACCCCAAAAGAAGGCCACTCCTGGCAAAACAGTTTCAGTTTAACCTTTTTTCCCAATATTCCATAATCATGATGTTTAAATGTCTCAGAAAAATGACTAAGAAGACATTCAAGTGGAGTTTTTGTTTTTGAAGCAGAGTTCCCCATGATAATGTGGCTGAGTTAACAGATATAAGTCTATACCACCAGAGGAAAACTCCTATCTTTGAACAATTGCTGTTTCTGACAGAATAGTCTAACCTTTCTGTCCTTTATATCCAATTGCCAAATTTCTCAATCACAATTCTTAAAACTTAAAACTTAAAAGATTAACAGTTCCTAAAACTTAAAAGAGCTCTTACATTAACAAAACAGAAAAATCACATAGAACATAGAACTTATATCACACGGAACACAGAACAAAACTCACACAGACTGCAGTCACAGCATTAACATAAAAGACAGAAAAAAACCCAGAGGATAAATTCCAGCGTCCCAGAATGATGCCCTGCTCAGAATTTCGATGCCCGTCGGCATATTATTATTCTGAGCTTACAGATGCTATAGCATAACCACACAGAACAGGCAGGCCAGGTGTCTAAAACAAGACAAAACTTACTCGCCCAAGCCTAATCAATCAATGGATCTGAAGGCGTGTCCACGGCTGAAGAGCTGCTTCTTTTCCCAGAGACTCTGGAGAAATCCAGAGGGCTGATTTTTCTAAGAATAGACTCAGATCCTGAGCCGCCCCAGGCCTTGATGACCAAGAGGTCTGTAATCTCTAATCTCTAATGCCGTCGTCAGTCTCTATTATCTCACTGGGGCCTCCAAAATGTAATGCCGGAGAAACTGAGGCAAGATAGAGATTAGAGAGTTTTTAATAATTTATTAATTGGAGAGTTTAATTGACTGGACAGGACTCTCGTCTCAAAGTACCCAGTGATGAATGGGGGAATGAAAAACCCTTTATAGCTTTTCAGACAAAGAAAAGAACAAGAGCGGGAAAAGTTAGAACCGTTTGGTTCTGTCAGAATGGGAAAAGCAATAAACTCTTACTGAAAACCAAAGTCGGGAAACAGAAGTAAGGATATTAATTGAAGTATCTGGGATGACCTTATCTCTTAGAGGGACAGTGTTACAAATTCTTTGAAAGCAGAGGGAGCTAGGAGCCAGAAAGTCTGATCTGCTCCTCATCTCCCATTGACAATTTATAACCTTGGAGCAAATGGTCCTCAGTCTTACTGAACCAGGGGGGTTTTACAACTTAAGGGACTGAGGCAGAACAGTAAGGAAACTGAGATAGAACAATTAAGGGAAACTCAGTCAGGACAATAAGGGAAAGTAGTGCAGGGAAACTGAGGCAGAACAGCTCAAGGAGACTGTGGCACAACAGTTCGTTCTTCACTTAGAAGAGGTCCAATGGCATCACAAGGTGATGTCTTGACACGTGGGTGAATTGAACTTAAATGAAGTAGAACTATGAAAAGTCATCAGTCTCACTGTCTCTTCCAGAGTCATGAAAGTACAGTGACAAGAAAAAAATCAGGATGATTGACAATGGCTCAGGATGCAGTGGATAACTTTGGCATCTTCAATATCTGACCAAATTCTAAGTGTTCCACCATAAATGCCTTCTTAAGCTGCCTTCCTAGCCATTGGAACAAATTGACATATTATATTGGGAGAATTTTTCATAGGCATTGGGTGGACAACCCTATAATTCATTGATGGGTTTGAGGTTACCTGGTTTAGCTCATCTGCCAAAATGGTATTGCTGGAAAATAACTGTATGGACATGTATACATATATTGTATTTAACTTATACTTTAACATATTTAACATGTATTGGTCAACCTGCCATCTGGGGGAAGGAGTGGAGGAAAGGAGGGGAAAAGTTGAAACAAAAGGTTTTGCAATTGTCAATGCTGGAAAATTACTTATGCATAAAACTTCTTGTAAAAATTAATTAAATTAATTCATTTTTAAAAGTGGTATTGCTGGGGTATGGCCACTGCTCATACTATAGTTTCTTGGAGCCACAAGCCAGAGTTGGATGAAGTTGAGATACTAAAGATGGATGAGTAGCTCTAAAAAAGGCTTGACAAGCCCTCACACCAGTCCTCACCATCTTCCCTGAATGCCCCGTATGCCCCTGACTATAAAATTACAAAGATTGAAAAGGGGTCAGTATCCAAAGGGTATTGTGAAGAGTATTTTACATTTGATTCTAGAGGTGATCAGGGATCCACTCGATTGTTCTGAGTAAGAGGGTGAGTGTCAGACCTGCACTTGGCCAACCAAAAGGAGGATGGACTAGGGTGAAAAGAGAAATGAGAGGAGGTTACCCCAAAGCAAGTTAGTATAGTAGTCTAGGTGGGAGATGAGGAGGGTTCACACCAAGGTGATGACAACTGTCAGAAGAAAGAAGATAATTTGCTAGGACTTGGCAAACAGATTGGCTGGGGCAGGGAGGGATGAGAGAGTAGGAAGTTGAGGATGGCTTGTAAGAGCCAAGGTGTCTGGGAGGATGGTAGTGCTCTTGAGAATAAGGAAGCTTTTTAGATGGGTGGGAGTGGAAAGGAAGGGGGAGGACTAAGGAAGCATGCTTTGGAAACATTGAGTTTAAGACTTCCATGTCTAAATCTAGGACCCTATACTCTCTTTAAAGAGAAATTATTTTTTTGCTCTCATATTAATAACTAAGTATTGAATTAGGACTAAGATTCTCAAAAATAATTATACTCTATTTCCTTATCTCCTCGAGGCTATTCAATCAGTCTTTGAAGGGCAAGCATGATAAAGAGATGAAATCTTGGGCAAACAATTCCCACTAGGAAAACTCAGATCTGTTCAAAAGATAAAGAAATTTTAGTTTAGGTGAATTGATGGATTCTGACCCATTGGGTTTTACTCAGGTCTGGGTATAAGTGAATTTCCTCTCTGTCTAGATTATCCTCAATGAGATGATATGGGTATAGATAAGTCTCTTTGAGCAAGACTGAGTGATCAGTCACATCTTCCACACCTCTCATTATAATATTCATTCTCTTATTACTTGTTAACCAATCAAAATTAATTTTCACCCTTAGGAATACCCACTCTTCCAAGGACATATGAATGTTGGGTTCATGAGAAGTCTTTGGCATTCTAGAATGTAATCTACCCTTTATTAATTATCTGCTAGCATGATTCATAAAATGATTAATTACTCAGAAGTTATGGCTAGCAAATCTTTAATATATCATGCTTTATACAGGCTATTCCCATGCCTAGAGTTAATTCCCTCTTTATCTTAACCTCTTAGACTCCTGTGATTCCTTCAAAGCTTAGCTGAAGCATCAGCTCCTCCATGAGGCTTGAATGGAACTGATTGGATGA